>NW_019168508.1:245000-440000 GCF_000001635.26 Mus musculus | reverse complement strand
AGAAGGATACTAGCCATTGGAGTGAGGCCCTGGAAGATTTTATCTCAAGAATCTTCCCCATCGTGATTCTTAATGATATTGACAAAGACTCTTCCCAAGTAAAGTTAAATCCTGGGGTTGCATGTGCACAGGAATGGGGGGGGTGTTGTTTATCCCTCTGTGGATATTTGATGCACCCTCCAGCTATGACACTCCAGAGCACATGAGGAAAGCCCCTTGCAACCTCTGTGACTAGAACATTCTTTGGCTCCCGAGGTACACTTGACCACTAGCTCTTATTGTGTGAGTGTCTATTGTATAAACGTTTGTGTATTTGAGTGTGCTCATGTGTGTGCAAGCATGTATACACATGGAGATCATAGATTTGAGGTCTGAGGTCTTCCTCTCCAACTCTTCCAGTCTCTACATTATTTTGTTTTGAGACAGGGTCTCTCATGGAACCTGGAGTGCACCAGTAGCAGGTTAGCTGATAGTCATCTGTCTCTGCCTCCCAAGCCTTAAGAGTACAGGCACACATCACCATGCCCAGCTTATTATTATACTGCTATTATTGTTGTTATTATTAATGAGGTGTGTGAGTACGGTATGTGTGTGCTATGCCATACAAGTGGAGGCCAGAGGACAACTTTATGGAGTGTGTTCTTTCTTCTACTTTTCTTTGGATTCCATGGATGAAACTCAGGTCACCAAGCTTGTGTGACAAGCACCTCCATTCACTGGTCTGTCTTCCTGGCCTTATGTCCGGTTCTTTTAACACGGGTTCTAGGAATCGAACTCAGGTCTTCATGCTTGTACTTCAAGTTCTTACACAACAGAGCCATCTCTCCAACCTCTCTTTAGCATTTTTTGAAGTCCTTACCTGTCAGGGGATCTGAATCAATCCACTGAGGACAGTAGATGACAAATTTGGTTCATGTCCTTGGCACACAGAAGTCAGGGAAATGGTGGTTTTAAAAAGACACATTGGAGGCCATGTCCTTCTTCAACCTTGTGTCCCAGTTACACCTTTGTGGGTCTGAGCTCATGCGTGACCCAGGGACATGGAAGAGTGTGTCTTTTCCAGGCAGTCCTGCTGGGGTTTATCTGAACCAAGCATCTGACTCTGTCTGCAGGCACATTTCACTTCAGGTTGTAATTGTTCTGAGGTAAACAGAGCAGAGGCATAGGGGACAGGACTCCTGGATGGATGGTCCCCACTGGGAACTGTCAAAGCACTCTGTCCTCAAGTTGCTCTTGGTAACCATGGTGTATGCAGATGAGTCCTCAAAAAAAAAACAGCAACGGGAAGGAGATCTTGTTTCAAGATTAGGACCCATTCTACACAAGCCTTACTGATCAAATTGCTCCTCAAAACCGGATTAGAACAAAGCGCTGCCTAGGTTTCCCACCACTGAATCCACCGACTCCATTTTCTTTCCTTCAGGCTGAAGTCACAGGAATGTGCTCCGATGTGACCTGATTTTGTAAATAAACTCCTTAGTCAACCAGAAGGGAAAGGGGGAGAGGGAGAATCAAAGCCCCCAAGGGGCTCAGGAGCCATATACAAAATATCTTTTCTTATGAACAGAGTGCTCCTGAGTAGAAACACTCAGACCTGCCCCGTTCACACTGTCGTGCCTATAAGAACCTAGCATTCTGCCACAGAAGCTTCCGGACCTTTCTGGTGACTACTCTGCATCTTGACCATCCAGTAGTTGCCGCTGTCCAACATGCGACACCATGTGGGTGGGGTTCCTTTACTTGGCATTTGAAATGGAGGGGGCTGGTTTCTGCCCTTTACTTCCTTCTGCCATGTTCCTAGGAGTCCTCATCCTTGCGTGTTCATTCAGAGGTACCTAGGTCTCCCCTACCAACTGCAGGAAGCTGCCCAGAGACCCAAACTACCATGCCCCCCTTTCCTGACTCTGAACACGGGTGACCCTGACCTCAGGCCTCAGAGCAGTTGACAGCTTAGACCTAGGAGGCCACCCTTGACTGAGCCCTGCAGGCCACAGGGAGCCACAGCAAGTGTTCTTGCTCTCCACACAGATTGGCTCATTTCCTCTCAATTCATGTGGTGCTATCCCAAGGTGTACACAGGTGACTGTAGCCTCATGTGGTCCCCATGAGGACCCAGGTGAAGCCCCATATAGGCTGAGCCTCAAGTCTCAGAGGAACCTTCAAAGTCATGCAACCCTGAAGGCTCTTCCTCTGGACAAGCCATTTTTCCCATTTTTCCTCCTGTAGACTATGTGGGCTCCTCACTTCCTGTCTCCTCTTTGTAAAACAGGAAGTTTCCCCTCCTCTTTCTGGCCATAATGACGCTTCATTAAGCATCTATCTATAGCTGCCTCCTTGGATCAAGGTAAATGAAGTCGGTGTTGAGTAATTCTTACAGCAAACAACATCTTCCCTTCTTTAACGTGATTCACAGAGTTCTTATTTTCCTAAATCCTGGGAACAGAGTGGTTGTGCGCTGATGGCCTCTGACACTGGTGCCACTGACCCTGGCTACACACACAAATGGATCTTGGATCAGAAATTCTCTCCCAGAACAGGTTACAGGGTAGAAATTATACAAAGACTCAGAGATCCTCACACTCCTGATATTCATCATGAGAGTGGACAAAGGGTGATTTCTGAAAATTTTAGTTTATTCATATAAACATCTCTTTTAAAATTTATTTTGCATATAAGCATCTATTAATCCATTGCCACTGTAAAGTTTCTTCTCTTGCCTGGGAAGTTGTGAAGTCAGAATGGAGAGCAGTCTTTGTCTTTGGGATGAGGGGAGCCTTACCACACCATCCACTCCACTCCAACATGGGAGGCCATTGATCATTGTCCCACAGGACAGGTTTGGCTAGGAGCTCCAGTCTGCGTAGGATACATGGAAGCGTCCACAACCCTGTGGGTATTTTGAATGGACAACATGACCCCCACATGTTGCCGATTGTCTCATGTTGGAAACAGATGTTGTGTAGAGAACAAAAGGCTTGTTTGGAGCAATGTTAGTGAAACAAGAGAGGTGGGATTGCCCATACTTACTCTTAGGAGACCTGGGCTCAGCCAGCCCAGGGAACAGCTGAGCTCAGATGGCTGCAAGGAGAGCCCTGCCTTAGCCACAGCAAGCCAGGCCCTGCACTCCTGCTGGACCTGTCCTTGGCCTGGCTGGCTGCCTTGAGAAGAACGGGATGGAGCAATGTCTCACTCTCCTTATCCCCTATCTAGCAGAATCCAGCGCTTTTCAGGCTGAGGCAGGCTTTTCAGACTTGCTCCCTGCAGGTTCTTTGGCAAGGTCTGGAAACACTGGTCATAGTAACCTGGCAGCTTCCATTAGTTTCGGGTGAGAAGGGTCAGAGGTGCAGGAGAGCTTAGCTTACATTCTTACAGCAAGTTGATGATATCCCATGGGAAAGGACTCTCAGATTCTGTTCGTAGTGTCAATGCTACAAAAACCTTCTCCAGCCTCTTATGATGGATCTGAAGCTGCAATGATCCACCCTTTACCGTGGAGCCGTCTCCTAATAGAAACTGTTGGTTATGGCTTAAATGTAAAATTGACCCCTCTCCAGGTTCATGTGTTTGAATGATTGGTTGGCCCTGTTTAAGGAGGATACAGATCATTTAGGAGTTGAAGGGCGTGGGGCACTGGGGGTGGGGTGTGTTGTGGGTTGTATCCTGACCTCGGTTTGTGGCCAGCTCTCTCTGCTTCCTGATCCTCCAGGATATCAGGACGTCACCCACCATCATGCCTTGCCCACTGTTTCCTCTCAAATCAAGAGTCAGAATGAATCCTTTCACCCTTAAGTAGCCCTTGTCAGGCATTTGGTCATAGTGATGATGAAAGAAACTAAGATACTGTTCTTGATATGCTTGTTTGGAAATAGTTCACAATTCAGAAAATGCTGACTTTCCCAGAATGTCACCAATCTCTTAGCCTTTGGACATATCCAACCTATAGCCCACAGGGCAGGTATATCCCAGAACTATGAATGAGATCCAACATACTTGTAAATGACAGTGTCATAGTGTAAGGGTTGGACACCCCTGTGAGGTGACCTGGAAGTATACATCTGTCTTCGAGAGATGACAGTAGACTTGAGAAGCCATCTAGATAATCTCAAAAGTGGCTATATATGGCATTGCTTCTTTCTGGACTACCAGCCCCTTGAGTACGGGACTACAGAGTGCTTAGTTTAACCATCAAATACTCTTCCTCTCTCTGTCCTCCTCCCATTACACACACACACACACACACACACACGCACACGCACACGCACACACGCACACACACACACACGCACACACACGCACACATACACACATGCACACACACACGCACACACACGCACTTTAAATAGGCAAGAACTTAGACTCTAAGCCAGTGGTTTTCAACCTTCCTAATGCTGTGACCCTGTAATACAGAGCTCTTCATATTGTAGTGACCCCCCCCCATTATAAAATTCTTTCATTGCTGCTTCATAACTGTAGTTTTGCTACTGTAAATATCTGATGTGGGAGATGTCTGATATACAACACACAAAGGGGTCGTGACCCACACAGGTTGAGAACCTCTGCTGAGCACCACAGGTCTCTCAGTTGAAGACAATTTTCTAATTTAAACATTGATGCTTCTAAAACCCCAAGAAGTTACCCTCCACCTTATCATGTTCTGGTGGATAACATCTATTACGGCTTGAGTGTAAAACGTCCCCACAGGGTCAAGTGTTTGTATGCCGGGTTCCCAGGATGCAGCACCAGCCCCTGTTCTGAGCGACTGTGGAAGCCTAAAGAGACAGGCATGGCTATAGAAGGTAGATTGCCTTAGCTTATCAGCTTTATTGATTATAACATGGCTCTAGATTGGAGCTGATTTTTTTTTAAAGCATCTGGAAGCTTTGTAGGCACACATCATTGAGCCCCACACTAATTTCAGCTCCAAGAGGTCTGAGAAAATGAGGAGAGGTGTGACAAGTTGTTTTTTGGTTTTGGTGGTGGTGGTGGTTTGTGTGTGTGGTGTGTGTGTGTGTGTGTGTGTGTGTGTGTGTGTGTGTGTGTGTAGTGATGCTGTGCTGTGGTGTATACCTGAAGGTTAGAGGATAATTCTGGAAAGCCTGTTCTCTCTTTCCCCCAGGTTCCAGGTATTGAACTCATGTCATCAGGCTTGGTGGCAAATGCCTTTATCCCCTGAGCCATCTCACTGGCCCCTATAATTTGTATTTCTCGTGGGTACATTGGTTATGATTGTACTGCTGTTCTGACTGCCCTGTCTAAAGGTGGCGCTCAAGGGTGGTGGTGTGCACAGTGCCGTCTGGAGAGCTTGGTAAATATAAAGAATGCTGTGTGCACTTACCCACTGGATTCTCATTCTGTAGATGTGAATGTGGCCTTCTCCCCACAGTCCAGTAATTCTAGTGCATGCTGCGAAGTTTAAGAGCCATCTCTCTAGGCGTCCCGTAACAGGGTAGAACAGTTGTTTTCCAGTGTGACCTGCATAGTCAGCCACTCTTACTGAAACCCAAGGGTTGATTGAGCCAGCCTTACCTGGCACCAGAGAATCTGTGTTTCCACCTTGTTCCCAGGGATAAAGCTACAGATGTAGCTCAGTGGGTAGAGTGCTCACCTAGAAAACATGAAGCCATAGTCTCAGTCTTCAGTACCCAGGAGATAAAGGCAGGAAGATTGAACATTCAAGGTCATCTCTGGTATACAGGGTCAGGCACCATAGTTTGATGGGAAGAGCTATACCAGCAGTGCTTAACCAGTGCTGATTTTTTTTTTTTTTTTTTTTTTTTTTTTTTTGCCCCAACCTGGCAAAATCAAGGACATTTCCAGCAACTACAGGTAGAATCTGGAAGTGCCACTGGCATCTCATAGCAACACACCCCACTGTGCAAGGCAGAATGAACTCATCAAAAATTGCCTATATTTGAGATGGGGAAGTCCTTATGTGGAAAAGGCATTGATAAGCTGGCCAGCCTCCGAAAGGGAGCCGGGCTGGTCAGCACAGACTTTTGGGATCACTGAGATGCAGCCCATTAGCCCATAGTATGTTTCACACTGAGGTCTGATAACCACTGAGGCCACACCCTTCTCCTGACACCTCCTGTCCTTCGGTTTCATTGTTTCTCTGTAGCCCATGCTGCTGGCCAAATGCATGTCCTGTGTCCGTGTCTTATGTATGTTCCGTGTCCCGTATTAGAATGTAGATGCCAGACTTCTGTTTGTTTGTGTCATCTCCTCCCTATGGACAGCTCCTAGACTCACAATTCTCAACCTATGGGTTGAGACTACCCCCCCCTCAAAAAAAAAACCGGGGTTTGAACAGCCCTTTCACAGGAGTCCTGTGCCAGCTATCCTGCATACCAGATATGTACATTACAGTAGGAAAATTGCAGTTATGAGATAGCAACAAAAGTAATGTTATGATTGGGGTCGCTACGACCATGAGGAGCTGTGTGAAAGGGTCACATCCTTAGGAAAGTTGAGAATGGCTGATCTAGTCAATGCTTGACGTGAGGAGATGCTCAGTACAGAGTCATTATATGGATCTGCAGCGGTGACATAATGCTTCAGAGTGCTTGCTGCTCTCGCAGAAGGATTGGTTCCCAGCACCCACACATCTGTACATTTGTCTGTTAACATTTGTTTGTAAGTCTAGTCCTGGGGATTGATCCTATGTTCCCTTCTGGCCTCTGTGGGCATGCACCGCGCAGGTAGTGCACTAACATACATGCAGGCAAAACACTCAAACACCTTAAATAAAATATTGTCTTAAGTTGCTAGATGCAGGCGGGCGAGATGACTCACCAGGTGAGGTCCCCTGCTGTCAGGTATGATAACCTGAATTCCATCACTGGGCTACACTGTGGTCAAGAAGAATAACAAAAACCACTCTCGAATTATTCTCCCCTTCCCCCACTTGTAAACGCATATTGCATGCAGACGTCTACCATGCAAGCTCGCTGCACACACCTTGCAATGGGCACGGTGTAGCCGCTGCTCATTTTTCTTCCCTGTCACCTATTCAGAGAAGGACAGCCATTTCCTCTAATAGACAAGGGGCTTCTGCTTCCCTTCGGGGACTATTCAAGTATCCTAATTTCAGGATATCACAGAGAGAATTGAAAACGAAAATAAATGTCCACATCTCTCTTCCTTAATTCTCTGCTTTTTCTTATTCTGTTCTCCCTCTGCCTCATTTCCATCCAGAAAGTTCTTGCCCTGTATTTTCTGAAAATTAGAAAATCAGACCCTTAATTTGCGTGTCTGCAAGTGTTGGCGAGGGAGCCGGGGAGCGCAGATTCAAAGCAGCCCTGTCAGAACACTCCATTCTGCCATCAGCGTGGGTCTTGCTCTCTTTGGAGAGGGGAGTGATGCCAGAATGCTCTCTAATTATACCCCCACCTTTCATTCCTACAGAGCCTGGGACAGCTGAGAAACCATTGTCCTTGCCTGAGAACCAGGAGGTCTTATTTTGGGGAGACTTGTGCCACCCCCCAGGGTCGTGACCGTGTTGTCAGAACCTGTCTGGTTCAGGGGAAGCTAGAGAGGTCAGGCCCTCCTCCCTGGCTAGTTGGGAACAAAAGCCTGTGCACTATACAGCAAGTCATTTCTCCACAGTTTGCATTTACTTTCCCTACTCCTCTGTCCTCTGCCCAGTGCTCTGAGCTAGGCTGTGACATAGATGGGTTATTAAGGCAGGGAGCGAAGGGGGCACTCTTGAATGTGGTTTGGTCCACACCCTCTCTTGAGACAGGTTGCTCTTTAAACTGGATCTCCCTTGAAAAACTCCAGGATGAAGATGTAGACACTTTTAAGAGCTCCCCCAATACACACAACCCAACACAGCGCCTTGTAAGTCCCTTGTCTGTATCCAGGTGCTTTGGGACAGATGGTGATGGGACTCTAGCAAGTCAAGCAACGGAGAATTTGTCAAAGACTGTTTGTTGGGAACTTACGTGATGTACATGAGGCACTGGAGGGAACCGTGCTGGGATCCAGTGGACAAGTGGCATTATGGGGATACCAGTGATGCCAGTGTGGCCTTAGAATGGGTGGAATGACCAGACTTGTGCCCCAGATCTCTCCCAGTCCATCTCTCCCAGCCACAACCACCTACCTTAAAGCCCAGCGTAGACCCTATCTGCAGCAGAGGCCAGAGAAAGAATCCTATTTCTGATTGGGAAATATGTGTGCTTAAAGACAAAGAATTCTGGAAGTGTCCAGTGTTGAGCCTGACCGTGCTACTGATGAGGGTGGGGGAGGTGGCTCTATCTGCCTCTTCTATGTCAGAGTGGCCCTGATGATCTTGAAAGGCTATTCCTCCCCAGCAGCCTGGTCTTCAGGATTATTAAAACACATGAAGGCACGATGTCTTCCTACAATCCATCTTCAGCTTCCATTCAGGAAGAATCAAGTCACTGTGAGCCTACAGCTCGTCCTTCTATGAAAGAAACCCGGACTTCATGCAAACTGTCCTCTCAGGCATCCGGGGAGTGCTGGATGCTGGCCTGAGTTTGGATCCCCAGCATCTACATGAAGATGGGGTATAGTTCCCTAGTTCTGTAACCCAGTGCTAAAGGAGCAGAGACAAGCAGATTCGTGGGGCTCCCTAACCAGCTCTTGCCAAATCAATGGACTCCAGATTCAGTGAGTGATCCTGTCTCAAAAAAGTATGATGAAAAGCAGCTAAAGAAGACACCCAGAGTCTACCCCTAGTTCATCCCTACTACATACACAGAATAGCAGTCGCCCAACAGCTCCAAAGGGCTCTCCCTTGATTCTCTACACCGTGGGGAGCAGGAATTTTAGAGAAGAAAGAGATAGAGACCATAAAGGGTTCTTACTCTTCCTATGGCCATCACAGGCAGTAATGAGCCAAGATGGGGTTTTTAAAGCCCTGCTTCCACTCTTGGGGCTAAAGGGTGAGTCCTACTAACGAAGGCTAGATTCTGTGAATTCTTGATCATGGCTACAAGGCCCTGCACATTTCCCTGGATGTAAGCAATGCTTCCAAGCTGTCAAAATTGACCAGTGACTCACTCAGGAGACTAGAGTTGGGCTGGCTTGTGGAGTAGGAGTGGAAAGCAGGAATTCTGAGAGGCGATGACAGGCACCAAGGGACCCCAGGGAGCCATCTGCAGATCTTGGTGATGACAAGTACCCATCCTGAATTCTGGGGGTCCTTCCCCAGGGTTCCCCCTAGGAAGGGTTAGAAATCAGCTTTTCAACGACATCATACAGAAAGGGAGATACTTGCAGGCCTCAGAATTATCAAGGGGGACCCCTGGAGCCTGTTTCCATCTGGGAAGAGATATGAGGAAATAGCCAGCCAGGCTTCGAAAGACCTGTGCCATTTACTCAAAGGACTGCTAAGTGGTGACAGGAAACGCAGTAGTGACTGAAAACTAAGTGCTGGACAGGTGAGCAAAGGACAGATCGTGGCAGGAATAGTCCTGGGACTCTTGATGTCCATGATACTAGTTTGTCTTTCATAGAGGGTATATAGGTGGCTTGTCATAACAGTAGACTCTGGAGACCCAGGGCTGGTGGGGAAGGGGAATGGTGCTTGCCATTGTTACTCTGATGGACACAGGCTGTGTGACTCCGGTGGGTCACTTCCCCTCTCTGGCTCAGTCCATCATCTACTCAAAGAGGGGCTGACTGCAGCTCCAGTGGACCGCAGTCCTTCATCAAAGCGTAGCTAAAGCCTTCTCTCTCTGCCTGGCCCTCAGCAAGGCTCCCGGATTGTCACAGGAAACAGAAGATGTGCACTGGCCTTGCCTTTGTTTGTTTGTTTTGTTTTGTTTGTTTGTTTGGTTTTTTGAGACAGGGTTTCTCTGTGTAACCCTGGCTGTCCTGAAACTCACTCTGTAGACCAGGCTGGCCTCAAACTCAGAAATCCGCCTGCCTCTGCCTCCCAAGTGCTGAGATTAAAGGCGTGTGCCATCACGCCCGGCTGGCCTTGCCTTTTTAAGCTATGTCACCAAGTGACCCCAAATGTATAGTGATAGACTGGATGAATTGTGGTCACCACTGGGAGATAGATGCAGTTATTTCACAGACTCCATGTTTTACAGAGTTGGTGCATACTAGCCACTCCCCTGCTCATATTCAGATATTAAATTTATTCAGGTGTAGTGATGCCAAAAGATCAGAAGTCAGTTACCAATGAGTAGATAATTTGTAGCCAGGCACAGTAGCACACCCCTACAATCTCAGGAAAACTATGAGTTTGGAGCCAGCCTAGGCTACATAACCAGTTACAAGGCCAGCTTTTGGCCGTGAGAAACCCTAATCTCAAAAGACCAAGAAGAAAAAGGAACAACTCAGTCAGAGCTGGCCACATAATTGTGGGGGCTACAGTTGATCTCCAGAACCCACATTTTAAAAAGGCCAGAGAAGCAAACATGGGTCCTCTGAAAGCGCAGCCAGTTGTTTCTAACCACCAAGCCACATTCCCAGCCGCTGGAATGGTATCTTTATCATCCTTATCAACACATCAGGTATATCCATCATCCTTGAAAATTCCATGTTTTCCTCCCTGGCCACCCCACCCCACCCCTCTAAGAGAATCACTGTTTTATAGTTTATCTTTGGGTTTCATTTGCCTCATTGGGAACGTCACGCACATGGGTCCTACAATGTCTGTGCCTCCCTTCCAGGCTACTTTGGCTCTGCAGAACTATCCTGAGCCCCAGCCAAGTGGCTGTGCTTCAGATGTGCGCTCATTTTTGTGTAGCCAAAGACTCTCAAACCATACGGATTGACCCCAGTTTGTTTATTCCTTTCTGAGGTTGATGGGCACGTGGACTGGTTCCAGCTGGGAGCCTGTCTGAATAAAGCCGCCTCAGACATGTATGTGCATGTCTTATGGTGGGTGTATTAACCTTGTTTCTGAGTCAATAGCTAAGACCTCTGGCTTGGGTAGCTTGGGTGACCCAAGGTCACAAGAACGGCACTTGAGTGTCAGAAGTCCTTAAGTGACCCACTCCCCACTAAGTCCCTCCAGCCCCCAATCCTGTTATTCCAGTACAGCTCAAAGGTAGCATTTGATATTGTTATATTTGTTCAAACTATGAGAACATACACACAACAAAATTCACGACTGCGAATAATATGGCACATGCCTTTAATTCCAACGCTTGGGATGGAGAAACTGGAGGATTGCTGGTTTGAAGCCAACCTGTGTTACATAGTGAAAATGTGTCAACCTGTGTCATAGTGAAATAAGTTAAAGAGCCCAGAGAAGTGGCTCAGTGGTTACGAGTACTCACAACCATGGGTAACTCCAGCCCCAGGAGATCAAAAGCCTCTTCTGGCTTCCAGAGGCACCAGGCATATATGGATATACACAAACTTGCAAGCAAAACATGCTTATGGGTTAAATAAATAAACCTAAACAATATTGAAAAGCAAAAGGAAGTTTAAACCCCACAGCGGGGTGTCCTGTCTTGGTTCACAGCTGGGATTCCTCCAAGGAGTTGTCACCATTGTCATCTTTTCCATCTTCTCAAACTGAAAGTCTCCCTTCCTCACCCCTGGCACCACCAGCAGCCACCACCACCACCATGCCTCCAGCAGTCACCCCTCTCCTGCCCCCATACCTCCAGCAGCCAACCCCACACACACACCCCAGCGCCCTCAGCAGCCACCACCTGGCTCATCATCTCAGTGAACTCCGTGGCTCTGGGTCCCTCCTATACAGTGGACTCCTCTGGGATTTTCATTTTGTATTTTGTATCTCTCTTACTTAACTTAACATAGTGTAGAAATCCCCAGGCTCAGAAGTCAGGATTCTTTTCCCTTTTTAGACTCAAAAGATATCCCATAACCTTTCTACACTCTAATGTGCTGTTTTAATGGAGAAATATTTCATATTGAGGAGGAAATTATTCTTTTTAATTCTATAATTACGCAGTCATAAATTCTCTCTGACCCACCAGGACGTCTTTGACTGTATTCATCCACAATATTATAGGCCTGAGAGTATGAAATCCAGAGGAGTGGGCACAGTGTCGATGTCACTGGATTTCTAGGATGGAATATGAGAGGGTGGGGTCTCAAGAGATGGCTCAGCAGATCCGAGCCTTGGCTGCTCTTCTGAATGGACCTGTATTCAGTTCCCAACCCTCATGTAAGGCAACTCACAACCGCTTGTAACTCCCGGTCTGGGAGATCCAATGCCCTCTCCTAACCTCCTTGGGTACCCACACATGGATGACATATTCAAACACACACACACACACACACACACACACACACACACACACACACACACACCACAGAGAGACACAGAGAGAAATACAAAATAAAGAAACTTAAAAGTCATAATAAAAATGTATGGTGTAAGAATGTCAGATAACACCATCATCTCCCGCCCCTCTCATCCCCCCATGCCCTGAGAACTAATTTTCTGGTTAATTCCTCAGAAACATCGCTCCCCCCTCCCCGTTTCTACCCCTGCCCCTGAGTTGTCGGTCCTGGAGTCTGGGAATCAGATCTCTCTGTTTGTATTTCCCTTGGCTGTTTGAGAGCCCTATCTGTCATTTCTGATACACTGTGAATTTCCTATCAGGTATGAGAAGCACCTTCAGAATGCATGATGGGCTGGGAAATGTGAACTGAAAGCCATTTAGAGGGGACCCAGGGACCTTCCCAGGGGCTGAGAAGTGCTGCTTGCCTTGCTCAGAGGTGGGGGTAGCCCTGAGAGAAGCAGGCAGAGTTAATTGCCTGGGTGTCAAACCGCCCCAGAAGTGTAAGGAAAAGAGAGTGGCCATAATTAAACCTCACTTGTTGGGATTTGACAGACTTAGCTCATCTCACAGAAGATGGGCAGGTCAGAGACTCAGCTTATATTAATAAGATGCGCTCTGGGAAGCACGGAGGAAAGTATTCCAACCTTTCTCCACATGGAGGCGCTACTCAACCCTCTATCTCAACTCATGTGCCATTAGGCTTTCTTGGGCCTTCCAAGTAGCATTCATAGCAAAGCCTTTGCCATTTCTTGCTCACATTAACTGTATTGCCTGTTGGCTGTTTTGAAACATAGATTACACTCAGTAAATATTTGTCAAATACTTGCATGAACAACGAATGCCACCTGTTTGCTACCTGTTTGTTAATGTCACCAAGCTCCTTTATAGCACACAGTGTTTCCTCCTCAGCTGCTGGCATACCCACTGGCCCCAGGGACGTTGGAAAAGGTTTCCAAGCTTAGAAAGCTAGCCTGCCCCCTCTGTCAATCACAGCTGGGTGGAATTGGCTCTTCCCTGCCCAATAAAATCTCAGGATCACCGAGGCAGTTTTTGTTCCCTAAAAAATTCTTTGGGTTCCCAGCACAAAGTAGGAACTCAATAAAATATAAAGGCTAGCCAAAGATGGCAGGCTGGAGAGCTGGCTCAGTCAGTAAAGTGCTTTCCATGCAAGCATTAGGACCTGAGGTCAATCCCCCAGGACTCATGTAAGGCAAACAAACAAACAAAAGCAAAACTAAAAGGGCCCCAAAGATTAAGTTTGTTATGTTCTTGTAACCCGAGTGCAAATTCTAAGGGGTCTAACACCTTCTGGCCTCATGTGGTAAACATACAAACATTTAGACACACACATACACACACACACACACACACACACACACACACAGACACACACACATACACACACACACACACACACACACACACACCTTTTGAAAACACCCAACATTGACCTCTGGACACCATACATGCTCTCACACACACAAACTGAAGATTGGTATCCAAGCAACAGTTCCTCCTTCATCACCCACTTGGGTATATGACAATAGTTGAACAACAGTGCCAGTGTTCTGCTTAGTTCTGGAATAGAATTCCCAAGCCTGTGTTGATGCTTGCCTAAGCAGGTATATTACTCCAGGAACAAGCTGGGCCCTAGCCCTGGACTAGACTCCTGTGAGTTTATATTTGAGTCTTTGCAATCCCCCACTGATGTACTTAGATTTCTTGTTAAGTCTTTTAAGGGCCAGCCTCAGGGTGATGGTAGCACAGGCTTGCCCCTTAGAGTCAGTGTGGGAAAGTTGGTTGGTTGACTTCATGGGTGGACAGATTGGATGTGACCTTAGCTCTGCCCCCTCCCGGCTCTTTCCTTGGGTGCATTCTGTTCTAGTCCTCAACACCCACTTTCCCATCTACACAATAGAATCTCCTAGAAAGTGATGCTAGGATTCATTGTTTATTAGTTAGTTTTGTGATATTGAGCTATTTTGAGATGAACCAACTTGTACAGAGGAAAGGTACTGTAGGTGCCGCCACCACCACCATCACCCCCAAGTAGGACCATAGCCTGGAAAACATGCTTTCAACACGTAGGCCATTAGAGAACATTCCAGATCTACCCAGTTTGCAAATTACCACACCCTGAGTGACCTCAAGTCATGTAGAGTCTTTCTCCTACAGTTCTGCTGAGGTGGGATTCGAGGGTATGTGCATGTGTGTGTGCATGTAGGGTGTGTGTGTGTGTGTGTGTGTGTGTGTGTGTGTGTGTGTGTGTTCTTTTATTTGAGACTAGGTCTCAAGCATCTTATGATATAGCCAAGAATGACCTTGACCTCCTGAATGCCATCCCTCTACTTCCCAAGTGCTGAGATTTCCAGCATTCGCCACCACACCCTGTCCATATAATACTGGCAGACTCAAACCAGGGCTTCAAGCATGCTAAGCAGTCTCTACCAACTGAGTCCGCGCCCCCACCCATTCACTGGCATTTCTAAAAGGAATCTTTGTTGGGAGGGAATCTTTACTAATTCCTTGGCACCACACTGAGAGCGGGGGATCTTTGACAATATCAGATTGAGAGGGGGCACGCACCAAGTTCACAGTATGTGTGTTCAGTGGCTGGGGACAGAACTAAGACTTGACCCTTGGTACGACAGGGATGAGTCAAAAAGCAGGCAGTGAGTGCTAGGAGTGTGAGGCGTGTAGAACTGTGGGGTCCGTTTGGGTGTGGAGCTGAGGTGCAGCAAGGAAGGATGCCCATAGAAAGAGACAGCGAAGGGGAAAGGATAAAACTAGATGCATTGAGCAGAGTAGCTGAAGGGTGCTCAGCAGCCTCCAGTGACAGCCTTTAAAAAAAAAACTTTGTGGGAGTCCTAGCGGAGAAAGTGAGGTCAGAGACACAGTCAAATTCTGCCCAGTGTAGCCCCTGGATCTTGCTGGAAAGCTGGGATTTGACATCAGACGTCACTCATCACAGGGTGTCCTTGCTTTCTCCAATGTGAAAATTGGGTACAGCTGAAGAAGAGGGGATTCGAGTGATTTACCCATGCGGCGATCTCATGTTTGAAGAGTTCTCTCTGTGTTTCGATGGGGCTGAAGCCGTAAAGCAAATTCTGTCCTTTGGTTGTACCGATGCAAACCCCAAAGGCAGAAGCTGTTCTATTCTTTTGCACTGTGGGCACAGTGCAAGCAGTGGGCCCCTGACTGCAAATTAAGCTGGGGCTCTGTGGTGCCTTCCCCATAGGATGGAAGGGCCTTGGTGCCCTGCCACTCAAACTACAGAAACTCACAATTTCTCAGAATACTGTTCTGCTGCTATTCCTATCACTGATGTTGGAAAAAAAAACATCTCTGGTCCATTTCTGTCACCAGGGAGAGAGGAGGAGACTCTCGTATTGGGAATCTCTTGTCCCACTGAGTCTGCCTCTCTGCAGACTCTAACCTTCATATCCAGCCTCTGGAACCCTAAGTAAATGGCCTCATGAATGTGCTGTCATTTGCCAAATCATGGTCTTGTTAACAGTAATGTAGCAAGAGCTCTGCTTGGGTCCAGGCCCTCCTGTGGGACGGCAGGTTCTTTTTCTCATGGGGCCACTTTCTTCATTAAGAGAATATGTTGAGGGATGGAGAGGTGGTTCAGCAGTAAAGAGTGCCTACTGTGCGGCTTCCAGCAGCAGGCAGCGCATAACCTCTTGTTATGTGCTCTTGTTAACTTCAGCTCCGGGAGATGCAGCGCCCTCCTGTGGCCTCTTCAGGCACCTGCATTCATGTGCACATACCTACACATTCTTTCTCTCTCTCTCTCTCTCTCTCTCTCTCTCTCTCACACACACACACACACACACACACACACACACACACACTTAAAAACAATGAAATCATTTTTTTAAAAAGAAGAAAAGATTTTGAGTTAACATGGACTATCAATGTCTTTTCAAGGATACAACTGTCATGGTCCCCACTGTGTCCACAGGGGTCACATGCAGAGCTCTCAGGATGTAAATACTAGGGTGAGCCCTGGAATACCAGACCATCCTTGGCACTGTTTGGCTCAGGGCCAACACTAAAATGCTTAAGACAAAACCTCTTCTCTTCAATGTTTAATAACAGAAACCAACATGAAAGAAAACAGCTAGAATATAGTCCAAGCAAGCATAGGACACAAGTACATGGAACGCTCTGAGGTGGCAGCTGGGGAGAGCCTGGTCCATAGAATTCCGTACTTCCATCTCTTCTTCGTGAAGGAATTGTAGCAAAAGACTGCTGCCCAGAACTGCCTCCAATTGTCAGCTCACACACACCAGGCCTGAGCCAAGGAAGCCGAGTGCTAAGCAGCTTGTCTCCCGGTTCACGCATGCGCTTACTTGTTATTCTGTTTGCAGAGGAAGGCGCCAAGAATACGCATACACACTCCCCCTCGTGCAGAGACTACACATTTGGATGCGATAAATTTCTCTCTCTGACCAAAAAAAAAAAAAACCTCCAGGAACAGCTGATGGGTGTGAACCGTGCTGAGGCTCCGGTATGTTTCCAGAAACTTACTCCGGCACCTGCTCAGGACCTAGCCATGTGATGCAGGGCTGAGTCCTTCTACCTGGGTCTGGCTGCAGCATAAGCTTGCGACTTGAGCTGGACAGAGAGTCTCTGTGTGTCTGAGGCATGGGAACGCTCTGGCAAGTGTATTTCCCACGTGGGACGTTGCGGTCTGGAGACTTGGAATTGAGGCTGAGAGATGAAGTCAGGGTGTAGAGGCCGTTTGGCCATCACTCCTTAGAAAGACTTTGCCCTTACTGAAGACCAGAAATTATTTCCTCATTGGAAACTTAAAGTGCTCAAGAGGAGGTGGGGAAAATGTGAAAGGCCCCCTGGCTTTCCAGATCCTGAGGCATCTGTCACCCAAGCTGTACCTTCCTAGAAGCAGAGACAAGATTTCTTCTCAAGGAATTGCTTGGATCCTGGCCCGGTATGCGCCAAGTTCCCTGAATGAGGTACTCAGACAGTGGGAGGGACAGCAACCGTCAAGACCAGCTAGGGCAGAACGTGCTATAAAGCAAGAAGGGAGCCTTTGGCACTAAGGGAAGGAGTAATAATTCTAGGGGGTCATTCTCCTTCCACGAAGTGTCCACGTGCTTTGAAGCCTTCTGCTCCTCTCTGGGCAGCAAATCCTCTGCAGCCCTTCCATGCCTAACAGAATTCCTGGATTCCTCTATGTGGACACTATCACGTCTCCAATCAGATAGATGGCCGCCTCGACCAAGAGATGAAAACAGGTTGGTAACTTCATCTTTAAGCTTGTCACACAGCACTCCTTGTGAATTATGCTTCGTGGGCTACTGCCTTCCTTCATGTCTTTTACTCTCGAGTGCAAGTACTAGACACTGCCCCATAAAGAAACGTATATTATACAATCTCACGTAACAGTGAACCTGGGATGCCCTATTGAACATTTTTACTGGGGAGCCTCAGATTTAAAGAGACCACTAAACCAGTGTAGATGTCAGGGAGCGTGAAGCTCGACTTCATTTACGTATTCACATCGAAGACCAGCCTGGGAATCCTCTGCAGCAAGCCTGATGTGGCTGGTTATGACAAACCCCTCCTTGTCACCACGATCCTTGGTGGCTGATTCTCTTAAGTCACAGGTTAGATGGGGCTCAGGATTGCCCAGAGCCACTGAGCATAACAGAGATAAAGGAAATGAACAAGACCCGTCTATCCTGCACACTCAGAGGCTTTTATTCAGACGACTGTCACTCTCCTGAAATGCAGCCCAATAGCTGCCTCTCCTAAAACTCACAGGTCTGCACTACATTTAAGAAGGCAGACTCTGGAGATCTCCCTAGAGTTTATTGGGTTTGGATAATTACACCCCGTACGTACCACTCCCGCATCCTGATTTACAAAGATGTCAGGAGAGCTAGTTATCATCTCACACCCTGGACCCATTATTGCTCTCTCTAATCCCGTAGAGTCATTGGAGGGAGAAGGCCACTTGGAAAACAAACGTGTATTTGAATAGCTAATATTGGATTTACATTTCCATCTCACGTGTATAGAGATAATGATGCAGCAATTAAAGCCAAATATATAATTTTGAGTCATGACTAGGGATTGCTCCTTGAAACAAATGCTGACTTAAATGTTTAACAGAACGTTCTTAAAGAAAAAAAAAAAAAGCTTTGGGGATGTTTGGGGTGTTTGTTTGCTTGTTTGTTTGACTGTCAATAGATGGGCTGGTGCTTTGAAATTTCAAGTAGGGTAAATGAATATAGAGATTTCTGAAAAGTATGTCAGTTTGTTTATTGTGACCCCAATGTGCCCATAAAGCAACCCAAGCAAGACTCAGGCGCTCATGCACAGCAATCCCCATCTCCGTGCATCTGTACAGTTACATACATGCATTCATACACCCATGTGCCATTGAGTGTGTGTCAAGATGACCTCAGATGGGGCGACATCAGTTCTGCAGAGGCAGGTGGTATCTTGCCCAGCTTTTACCTGGGCACTCGGAAACCAAATGCAGATCCTCGTGTGTGTGTGTGTGTGTGTGTGTGTGTGTGTGTGTGTGTGTGTGTGTGTGCGTGCACTGGGCACTTTACCAGAGAGCCACCTCCTCCCTGTCTGGTATGTGTGTGTGTGTGTGTGTGTGTGTGTGTGTGTGTGTGTGTGTGTGTATGTGTGCGTGCACTGGGCACTTTACCAGAGAGCCACCTCCTCCCTGTCTGGTATTATTCCAACAAGAACCTGGAGAGCAAAAGAGGTTTGTGGGTGAGCTTGCCTGTACCAGAGTCTAACCAGTGCCAATAGAGATGCTTTGGTCATTGTTTATACAATGCACCCCATCACCAGAGCTTGACCTCTAATCTTCCTTCTAAGTCGGGTGAAGGGAGAGATAGAGGGGACTATTGTGTGCCCTTCAGCTTCTACCGTACTTGTCACTTGCCTGTCAAAAGAGGCTACAATTGCCCCTTTATTCTCGGAGGCACCCTGTTTTCCTTGGCTATTTGGAGGCAAGTCTATAAGTACCTTCCACAGAAGGGACCGACTTACTTCTTTCAGTTTCTGCGTACGTTGAGCTGCCCTCCGGGGCCCTCAGTTCCATCCTCACTGAAAAGGTCAAACTGGAAATTATCCTTGACATACAGGGCGTCCCCAAGAGCCTACCTTGCTGCCATGCCAAAGGTCTGCATTGTGTGGAAGAAAGCTTTGCCTATGGCTTGGAGGCTACTCGGGACTTTACCTGCTGTACTAGGCTAGACAGAGAGTCACCATCAATCCATATGGCATTCCCTTGGTGAAGCCTTGTATTTCAATCCCATTAAGCTCCGGGGCTAGTGTTTGCAGGTCTCGCTCTTAAAACAGGACCTCCTTGGAGCTGAAGCTACTCAGTGCAGCCGACCTTTGGGCCTTTGAGACATCAGTTGGCTCTGGCCTAATCAGCTGTCTTCCTCTGCTGCATCCTTACAAGATAAACTGTGTAACTCCCAGCTGCCTCTGCTTGCCCATCTGTCACCAACTGAGCCAGAGGTCAGTGGGCATGGTGCCCTTTTGTTAGAATTTTGAGGGAAGGACAGAGAGCAGAATTCATCTAGAAAATAGAAAAGAAAGAAAGAGGGTGGTCAAGACTGCTGAAGAATCTAGAATTCCTAATGTCATGGTTTCTAGGCCCCCCTCTTCCCACTTACATCTCCTGGGATAAACCAACTCATTCATTCATTTATTTGCTCTTCAAACATTTAGTTCATACCTCCCAAGTGCTCTGTGATGGATGTCAGAGTCACAAAGCAGAACATGGCTGAAGAAAACCTTCCCTGCTCACCCAACCATCCAGGGGTAGGGAAGCCTTGGCCAGAGGGAGGTTGGGAATTGTCAGAGTGAGGAAGCTTGAACTAGATGGCCTGTGCTTTGAAGACTGACTCTGCAATTGTAGACTGTGTGGTTTGGGAGAGACCTGAACATCTTTCTTGAACTTTCTACCACAATGACCTTATCCTATAGTTTTGTCCTTCATTGAACAACCCAATGAGCAGTATGATTCAACCGCCACACACACCATCATCCAGACGTTAGAAGATGTTAGGCTCTAAGGCTCTCTCAGGGTGGTCCTGGGGGCAACTCCAGCTGGCCTCATGAGATCTACGTGTCTTCTTAATGCACTGCTAGAAGTTTAACCAACAGGCTAAATCAAGCACTCATGGAGAGTCAGGAAGAAAACTAGTCCCTCATAGACTGAGTCTTGCTCTAGAGTTATTACAGTAGAGGGATAGAGGAAGCCAGGAAGATAGCTCAATGGGTAAAAGCATTTGCTGCACTAGCCTGACAAGCTGAGGTCAGATCCCTGGAAACCCTCATTAAAAAAAAAAAAGAAAGAAAAAGATATGTATTTCTAGCACTTCTATAGTGAGATGGGAGATGGAGACAAGCGAATCACCCAGAAGCCCCAGGTCCTGCCTGCCTGGAGCAGGCAGAAAGAGTGATAGAGTCAAGAGAGACCAAACCTGCTTCAACAAGATCCTACTGATCAGCACACATGCATTATGGCATGTACACACACACACACACACACACACACACACACACACACACACACACACACAATACTATGAGAAATAAGAAGAAGAGGGCGAAGAAGACAGAGAATGTGGTCTCCAGCAGCTTAACAATGTCCCACCTTTTCCCAGTTCTTGCCCCGCTCGGTGCCACTTTCCCTCCCACACTGCAGCTTTGAGAGATGCTATTTCTACCCCCCTGTAGCCAGCAAAGCTTGTTCGATACAAGATGCAGGATCCTGAACATCTATATATAAATCCTGTGTGCTTTGGTGAAGACTACAAAAACCTGCCAAGAGATGTGTTCATTCACAACACTGTTATACACTGACCAAAGTTCACATCTTAAAGGGAATACGAGAGAGTTTATTCTGGAGCCATTTTGGGGTGATCACAACTGAGGACCATGGATTTAGGTTTCCCCAAATTCCACGTTCCAGCATGAAAACAGTTTCATGAAGTTTTATAGTTTTACAGAACAAAGAAAGTCATAAATGAAAGCAGGTTTAAAATACATTGGTAGCTCTATCATAGAGGCAGGGACAGAGAGATGGGGGTAGCTTTTCCATGGGCCTGAGATGTTATTTGATGACATTCTTTGCTTTGGGGTTGATGGAAGCTAGTGAGTCGTCTACTAAGATAATAGATTCCAAAAGGTTTTTTTATTATTATTATTCTATTAGTCACAGGATATTAGTTCTGGCATGGGGTGAGCAAGTCATGGTTATTCGGGAGGCAAAAACTAGCCTAAGATAAGGTATCAGTTCTGGACGTATAACATCCACCCTCTATACCACCCTGTCTTAATTAGTCAGTCTTTGCAGACACGGCTTCTTTCTAGGAATTTTTGCTCACAACATGTTATACATAATTCAGTTTCCTTTAGCTGGTAAGTTAATTTTGCATGTGTTACTTTTCAATCACTACTCCTGCTGAGAAAGCCCCTGCTATGTGACCCTGGGACCATGAAGGAGGTCTAACAACCATTGTGTCCTCTTCCTCCTAGAGTAGGATCCCAATACTGCCATTCGTCATAATGCTGAGCTTCCCCAGGGGTCCAGGGCTGGTGCCAGGCTGGGTGCCAAGGGAAGCAGAGAGCAACTGAACAAAGTAGCATTCACTCCCAGAGCCCTCAAACCTGCAGGAAGTCAGGATGCCAAATCCCAAAGTAGCAATAGACCAGTTAAAGGCAAGCCCTCCAGGCAGAGGGGATAGTCTATCCCTCTGGGGGGAGACAGAGACTGGAGATGTAAATAGTTAATGCTGTTGGGTGCAAAGGTGAAGTGGGGGTAGTCTGATGGACCCAGGTCATGGAAGGCCAATGTATGTCACCTAGAAATAAGGGAAGAAAGATGCCAGAAGGGGAGGTGGGTGGGTGAGGGTTAAGGCAATGTGACAGGTTTCCCACTTCCAGGGTCAACTTGGCTATTTACAGCAGAAACATTGTCATAGTTTTAACCTGAGAAGGGAGACTTATTGAAGAGATCGCCCAGATCAGATTCACCTGTGGACACATCTATGAGGGGTTGTCTTGATTGTTAATAATGTAGGAAGGCCAAGCCCACTATGGGCAGCACCATTCCCTAGGCAGGTGGTCCTGGGCTGTATAAGAGAGATAGCTGAGCTTGAGCCTGAGAGTGGGCCAGCCAGCATGGTTCCTCCATCCATGATCTGTGCTTCAGTTCCTGCATTGACTTCCTTCAACAACAGACTGTGACCTGTGAGATTAAAATTAACCCTTCTCCCACAAAGTTGTTTCGGTTGGAATATTTTACCACAGTGACAGAATGAAAGTAGAATGAGCATATATCCCTGATTTTGGGGGGTGGGGGTTCTGAGAAACTTCTAGAAGGTTTAATAAAGCCTAGAAGGCTGGGTCTTATTCCAGAACACACACATGCTCCTGCCCTCCACTCTCCGCCCTCGCTCTCTCACTCTTAATTTTCTCTGTTGGGCATACAACAACATTTCCTTCCTTAGCAGAGAAGGTCCTTCCAAAGCACACTGTTGGCAGGAAAGGGAAAGAAAATGGTACCATTAGTGATTTTCCCTGTCTAATATTCTGTGACAAAAGCAACGAAGGGGTAGCTCACAGTTTGAAGCTGCCATCCTTCCTGACAGTCATAAGGACAGGAGCTTGAGGAAGCCGGTCACATTGTGTCCAGAATCAAGAAGCACAGAGCAGGCCAGCAAGATGGCTCAGTGGGTAAAGGCACTTGCTGCCAAGCTTGATGATCTGAGTTTGATCCCCAGGACCCACGGGGTGGGAAGGCAGAGTTGAGTCCTGCAAAATGTCTTCTGGTCTCTATGCATGTCCTATAACATGGCACATTCACATAGTAATTAATTAATTAATTCGTTTTTAAAATGTATAATTTCACAAATAAAATATAAAACCATGAACAGTTATGCTCAGCTCACTCTCTCCTTTGTATTCAGTCCTGGCTCCCAGTTTAGGACATGGTACCACCCCCATTTAGTGTGAGACTTCACACTTTAGTTGACCTACCCTAGATACATGGCATGCCCACATGGGCATGCCCCTTTCCTGTGTGACTCTAAAGCATATCAAGTTGACAGTCACTATAAGTCATCACAACTATCTCAAGAGCCCAACCTCCCTCTCTACAGTACAGGGAAGAGTGGCCGAACCTTGGCCAGGTTCCATATGCTCATCTTTGTATCACCTGTGTTCTACCAAAGACGCCTCTGAGTCTCTGGTGCTTAGGCCTCTACCCACACAGCAGGTTCAAGTGCAAAACCATAGCATTTCACATACCCCTTGTAAAGATGTCCCCGCAGTGTAGTATTGTCAACTTCCAATACCCACTTGTCAGCATGGTGGAAATGTGTTGCCAGCGAAAGGGAGTGGACAGGTGTTTGAAGTGGCCCAGAGTTGGGTACTGATGTCTCTGCTTCTCGCTATCATCTGTGTACCCAGACATCTATGAGATGTCCAGCATCCCACTTGGAATATGGTTGCATGAGAAATGGGCTCCAGAATCAACCATGGGCTGTCTGGCTTGCTGCGCATAGATTTTGCTATGGTATGGAATCACGGCGATGTCCACATGGGCTTCGACGAGCAGATCTCTCGGCACCTACGTCAAACCTTACTGTCTCTGTAAGGTTATCATGTGTTCCCCTTTGAGTTGTCCTTTATCTCTGGGAAACCTTGCCAGAAGAGCTATCATCACTTAGCACACACTGTCCCATGACAGACTCCTCTGTGTTTGCCTACCTCTGTCATGAAGCTGAACTTGGAGGGTGTGGAGATGGGGGCAGGCACTAACTTGATTTACATCCTTCTTCCCAGAATCCAGATTGAAGAAATTGAATGGGTATGCAATGTCTACAGATTTAGAGTATAAAGGGTAAGGCTGGGGAGATGACAGTCACTAAAATACTTGCCAGGTGAGCAAGGAATTTGGTCTCAAGAAACCATGTTTCAAGAAGCTAAGCACAGTGCTACATAGTTGTGGGGGTTTTTTTTTCAATTAATTTTTAAAATTTTTTATTAAAAATAGTTTTTTCCATATAATATATCCTAATTATGGTTTCCCCTCCCTCTACTCCTCCAAGACCCTCCCATCTGGACCCTTCCCCTTTGTGTCTCTCATTACAAAACAAACAGACTTTTAGTGACTGCTTCTATTTCACTCGCACACATATGCAGCATGCTAGTCAAATGCTGGGCTAGGGCATGGGACCAGTGAAAGGCAGGTGGCTGCTCCAAAGAGCCTGCAGGGGAAGGACTATGCCACCAGATACTACCAAAAAATACATGCATGTTTGCAGCTTGGAAAAAAACAGTCACTGGGAGTCAGGATGATAAGGATGAAGAACACCTCAGTGATAAGAGAACCAGAGACAGCAACTTCTAAAGGGGGGAAAAAAAAAAAACTCCAGCCGTGTGGAGTTTGCCACTGACCATGGTGTAAATTCCTCTTATATAGCTGATTTCAATCCACTGGCCTGATATACTGGGAAGAGCAATTCCCATTGGCTCTAGTGGGTTCTGTAGGTCACAAGAATGAGCTCTGCTATGTGAATATACAGTCCAGGCAGAGGCAGGAATAGTAAGTGCAAAGGCCCTAGGGTAGGAATAATGTGTGCTTCCAGATCAGGAGTGGGAGTATAGCCATCCCCACAAGTAAGGGACTGAGAGGCTTGTGCTAAAGAGAGAGAGGTTGGATCACATGGCTAGAGAGGTCTTTGAAAAGTCTAAGCCCTGAAGCCCTCATACTAGGGAGGTGTGGCCAGATGAATCTCTGGAGAAAGGTAAACTTGCCCCAGATATCCTGGACAATTTATCTCAGCAGGTAAAATAGAGACTGCTGAGCATGGTGCCACACACCTTCAACCCTGTACTCAGGAAACAGAAGCAGCTGCAACTCTGTGAGTTCAAGGCCAACCTAGTCTGTATACTGAGTTCCAAGCTAGCCAGGGCTACAAAGTGAGACCTTGTTTAAAATAAATAAAAATAAAAATAAAAGAACAGATTGTGCTCCCTGCCTTGTCCATTTACCTTTCATCTTGCAGTGTCTGAGGTGGGTGTGTGTTTACTAAACAAGAAAATCAAACATTTCAGCTGGAAAAAAAAATATTGTAATGTCAAGTGTGTCCACCGCCTACCCACCCTCTGCTTTAAAATGTCACTGGGACAGACTTGCGCATACGGACCTGGTTCTCCTCTGAAGATGCAAAGAGTGGCTTTCCAGAGGCATCTAAACCCAGAAAACTCTAGCCAAGAATGTGTGACCTCCTTGCACCTGGCCTGTGCTTGCTTCTGCAGTCCTGGTCATGGGACTGGGATGGGACATGGGCAGTTTATAAGTGGTAGCAAGGAAAGAGCCCCTCTAGGGTTTGGATATAGTGAGTCCAAAATCAATCTGGGATGGATCTTCTTAGACTCTACTTGGTCCACATTACAGATCACTATGATAACTTCAACTGGATCAGGAGCTCACAGACGATATGAGTAGGCTTCCAGCGAAGGTCTTATTCACATGCCTCTAGGAGAAGATGTTACTAAAGCTGCTTATTTGATTTTTTTTTCAAAAGATGTACCTTCAGTTCCTTGCCGGAGGACAGGGCATGTATTCAAAACAGATACTCTTAGCATAGTTTCTGAAATCCAGCCCACCACCCTCTAACACACTCCAGGAAGACCCCTGAGACACAGGAGGTCTTCACTCTGTGTATTTGTGAACACCAGTTACTCCTCCTCTCTAGGCACAGAGGAGTGACAGGGTCGATTCCTGCTGGGGAACCAAATGATGACCTGCCAGACCACTCTTGGGAACAGAACAAAAACGTCCAAGTTCTCCATGCCAGGTCATACACCTGTCACCTCCTACATCTTCAGGGAAGACATCTGCAAGAACTGGGTCTAGAAATAATTGTTGTATCCTCTACTCAGTTGCCTCTGTGTCTTTACCTTCCATCTTGTGTTTCTGGAGGTGTCAAAATTTAATTTCCTTTGCTCAAAGAAAACACCACAATATAAAGCGACTTAAGGGAGAAAGGGTTTGTTTTGTTTTGTTTTTTTCAGCTCACAATTTCAGGTTATAATTCATCATTTTGGGGGAGTCAGGATGTCAGATGGTTGAAACAGTTAATCATGTCAAATCCACAGTCAAAATCAAAGAAATAAGGCATGCATGCTTGTATTTAGTCTGATTTCTCCACTCTTATACAGCCTAGGATCTCAAGCCTAGGGAATGATGCCACCCATGGTAGCCTAGGCCTTCCCACATTAATTAGCATAGTCAAGACATTCCTTTACAGACAGGTCTTCCCAAATCATTAATTACCATAGTCAAGACAATACCATACAGGCATCTCCACGGGCCAACCTGATGTAGACAATCCTTCATTGAGGCTTTCTTCCCACAATCCTAGATTGTGGCAAGTTGACGATTAATACAACCATCATAGGAAGAGACTGGAGAAAATGTTATACCTGGGTTTACCACTGGGGAGCCCTACCCAGCAAGATTTAGAGGGAAGAAGAGAGGAAGCTCAGGGTACTAGCAGTATTGGTTCCCTCCTCCCTGGTGCCCATGCTCCTCCATCAAAGTAGCCTTCTGGGAAGGTTCTATCCTCAGATAGTAGTAGACCATGTAGATAGTTACAGTCATATAACACAGCTCCAACACTATGGCCTCTACACTCATAAGCTGGCATGCCACCATAAGGTACCAGAGGTGGGTGAAGTAATGAGTGACCATCTTCTCAGTTCTAGAGACCAAAGTCCAAGATCCGGTGCCAGCAGGTTCCATTGTCTCCTTGGCTTGCTGGTGGGCCACCATCATGCTATTTGCTCCCAGACAGCCTTGTGTGCCTAGTCATTCCTCTTGTCTTCCTTCCACATGGACACCAGTTAGATTGGATTAGAGCCCTACCCAAATGACCTCATTTTAACTTAATCTCCTCTTAGAAGACCTTTATCTCCAAATCCTGTTACATTCTGAGGCTTGGAACTTTGAGACATGAATTAGAAGGAGGGAGTGATACTGTTCAGTCGTCTCTGTCGGGTCCCCCATGTCCTTTGCTAAGCACTTGATCATAATGTGAGTGGCCCATCTGTTTCTGCTGACTGGTTGATCAAGGAAATGCTGGGTTTGTCTCTCTTGCTTGGATTTACACTAAGCTACCCACTTGTAACCCTCCCCTGACAGCCAGGAATTGGAAAAGGTATATAATCCAGGCTAAACTGTCTAGAGATCTAACCAATCAATCCACGATTACATGAACTGCCTCCTCTTTCATAAGTCTAGTCCCACAATCCTCCTAGCTCCAAGACTGAGAGGCCGTGGGTAGGTCCCACCTCCCTTCCTTAAGGCGTCGACAGTGTATACAAGGATCTGGGACAGGGCATTGCCAGATCCTTGTCAGTGAAGAGGAGGTATTTTGGTTTCCACTGAGGATACCAAGCCTGAAGTATGTTTCAGGAGCAAATGGGGGCCAAAAGAGGATGTGGGATCCCCTGGAAATGGAGCTATTGGCAGTGGTGAGCTACTTGATGTAGGAGCTGGGAACCAAAGGTCCTCTTGAAGGGCAACAAGCATTCCTAACCACTGGTCCATCTCTCCAGCCCTAAAGGTATTTTAATATGAACTTAAACATGAGAATTAAGAGACAGAGGGACACTCAAAGTGAGACATACCCAGCATAGGCTTTACAAGGGAAAATAGGAAAAAGAAAAGCTATACATACCCAAGTATGAATCCTCAAGGGAGAACAGCAATTGACTGCCTTGGTCTTATCCATATGTACTCCTGGGGAGAGCAGCGATCAATTGCCTTGGACTTAGCCATAACCTTTTGCATCTACTCTTTCTCTCTTGATAAAAGAGATGTGTTGTGGGGTGACTCCAGAGATGTGTGATGGAGTTAGAATCCGATGGAGTAAAACCAGGAGCCACTAAGATTGCACAAGGGGTTCACATATGTCCTTTCCCACGGGGTTTCTGGTGAGGGTCCTAGAAATTACAGGTTTGTGGCTGGAAAAGGCAGTTGTTAACTGTGCTGGTATCCTTGCGCTGTGACTAAGGCTTCAGCCAGATTCCAGAGGCAGAAGCTTTCTTCTGATTTCTCATGTCTCCCAAGATTTTCTGTGCCCTTTTTGTCCTGACTCAGATGGGATTATGGTCACTGGGTAAAGGGGACATCAGGGCACTCATGATCCAGGTGAGGGCTTGGCCTTGGGAGGTAAGGTATACATACATCAGAGGTCAGAGGAGCCAACATCTCTGCTCTCATCTCAGCACCTGCTTCACACCCATGGCTCTTTCCTAAAAAGGAATGAAAGAGTCTCTCCTGCAGCCAACTATGAGTGACCAAGGTCTGGGAACGTAGATTCGGGTTTCCCCAAATAACGTGTCCCAACATGGTGACCGTCCCATGAAGCTTTTATAGCAAGAGAACAAAGAAAATCATTAATCAAGATTGTTTTTACAAATACCATAGTAGAAACATCAGACAGGCAGGTTACAGCAAAACCAGGAAATCTGTGCCATAGGCATCAGACTTTTCTTTCCAAAAGGGTTTACCTGATGATCACAAGGACATTAGGTAGGTCACAGAGGTGGGCAGCATACCCTGGCAGCCACATGCCCATGAATCCCCCCCCCACACACACACACACGCGCGCGCGCACGCACACACACACACAAATACACATACATACACATATACACACAGACACAATAATGATAAAAAAATGATAAAAGTTAAAGAATAGTCTTATTTCATTTGTTTCTGTTTTATTTTTTATTTCCTGAATCATGGTTTCATTATGTATCCCAGAATGAACTTGAACTCACTATATAGCCTACTGGGGCTAGCTACCCAGAGTGCTAGGATTACAGGCAGGGGTCATCATGCCAGGTTGTCGTTGGCATGTAGCTTAGTGGCAAAGAACTCTTCCAGCACATAAGAGGTTCTAGCTTCCATCCCCAGCACCAATTAAAAATGTAATGAAATTATTTTGGAGTGACTTCAGGAGGATTGTACCCCAACTTCAGTGTGTGGGGGGTTAGTTCCATTTCTCATTGCTACAGAAAAAAAAGAACCTGATGAGAAGCCACAGCAGGGAGTTGGGGGTTATTTTGGTCACAGTCTGAGAGGACAGTGTCCTTTGTGGTGGGAAGGCATAGCGGCAGGAGTGACTTTTGACTGTGACCGTGGTCGTAGGAATCTGAGGCTGCCTACTCACATCTGCACAGAAGCAAGACAATGGAATGGCAGTGTGCAGCTATCCCTGTTCTGTTCCAACCAGTCCAGGACCGCCAGCCCACAGAGTTACGACACCCACATTCAAGAAAACAGGAGGTCTTCACCTCTGTTCCTCTAATCCTCTCTAACCCTCCCAGACACACCCACCGGGGGTCCCCACTAGTTCTATAGACATTGCTTCATCAGATGGAGATGACAAACAAATTTGCCATCCCACCTGGGACCATACAGAGTTATTTGTAAGCTCCCATGCAGTAAAGACCAGAGGGCACTTGGCATGTGCTATGCTCACAAGATGACCCCAGCTTGCGATTTTCAACCACTGCCTCTAGTCCACAGGCGTTCATTCTCACCTTTGGCATCTCCTGTTACCAGAGTGGCATCCAGCAGGTGGCACTGGTGCGAATTATAAAACGAGGGGTGTTTTATTTTGATTTCTGTCATGCAGTTTGGGGTTCCTATAGATTATCGCTTGATTTTTTTTTTAAATGTCTCTTCTTTTACGTGTTTGTGTGTGCGGTCATTTTATTTCCACCTACCAAATCTGTCCATATAGACAGAGTTCTGACACTTTTCCCCTTCCCCCTCTTCTCCCTCCCACCCCTCCTATCCCTCCCCCTCCCACTTCTCCATCATGTGCTCCATCTTACAGGCTTTGCCTTCTCTGTGATATTTCCTGAAGATTCCAGTCTGGAATCCACTTACTGTCACATCCACCCAGACACTCTCTCTTTGGGTATCAACTTGGGGTGCCAATCAATTTTTTAGGACTCTGAAGAGAAGGGTCCCGTGTGAGCACCCCAATCTCTCCTGCTTCATCCCCACCCCAACAGTTATCTTCACTTCTTAAGTCCCGTCTTAATTTCTTCATCATCTGTCCCCAACAGCAAGGCTCCCCAATTTCTGTGTGTCCTGATCCATGCCCAGGGGGAGGACCACTCTGGCATACAGTAACTACTGACTGATTCAGCACACACTCAGGGGCCACGTGTTAGTTTGGAGGTGGGGGCTGATTTCTTTAGGGCAAGGGAAAATGATGCAAATAGAGTCCAGAACATTCTCCATGCTTCCCAAAGTATGTGCCTTGTGTGACTTTCCTCTTGGGTAGAAGAAGACTGTGTCTGGATCTAAGAGAAGACAGAGAAAGAGACAGGTGTCATTCCTGAGGCCAGGTTACAAGGACTGTGACTGTCTTGCTGCCACACAGTCTGTCCTCTCTCATTTGGCCTAACACCTGCTGGGTTCTGAGCCATAGAGAGGCTCACATGGCAAGGAACTGGGGATGGCCTCTAGGTGTGCCTGTAGGGGACCATCTTGAATACAGTGGACCTGCCCACTGTGGATGGCACCATTCTCTGGCTGGAATCCATGCTCATAGACATAAGGAAAGGGAAGCTGAACAGTAGCGTGCATTCGTCACTCTCTGCTTCCCAATTGTGGATGTAATAGGACCAGCTTCCAACCAAACAGACCATGTCCTTGAACCACAGGCTCAAACCAACCTTTTCCTTCTCTAAGTTGCTTTTGCCAGGTTGTTTTATCACAGACAAAGGAGAAGAAACTTAGACACTGGATTAGTTATAAATGACAGTAGTGCATTGGGCTCCTGATCCAGGAGGCTGGAAATGCAAGCTCCTGGTACTGGCCTTTGTACGGAACCATCTGTGATAAAAGGTTTGTTAAGGCTGTCCTTTCTCATGGTCCCTCTGCTACTATCACAACATGAATCCAGCCTGAGGACAGAGTCCTCCTGACCCCAACAGTAAAGGTTCTATGTCTTAAACATAGACAGAGCGGGAACTGCATTATCACTGGGAACAGCCAAACCATGGACAGACCTGAGGCCAGGATCCTGGGGCCCCCTCAGAAAGGGGAGACAAAGGGCACAGGTGCTAGGTGCTAGGTACCAGCTGGGACTTCTAGAACCAAATACTTAAACAGGAATCAGGACCAGTGGCACATACCAGTGCTGAAGAGGTAGAGAAAGGAAGAGTTCAAGGTCATCCTTGGCTACGTAGAAAAATTTGAGGCTAGCCTGGGCTACACAAGACCTTGTCTCAAAATGGTTGACTAAACTCTAAGTAGACAAGTAGGGAAGTTATTGGCACTTTCTGGAAAGCACCAGCAGGGTGGAACTGAAGCCCTGTTTCACCAGAGGGCAAGCCAGATCCTGGGACTTTTGCAATCATTTGAGAGTCTCCAAAAAGACACACTGGAAGCTTCGTGCTGTATCCACCAAAGGCAATTTCACAGCCTGGTACCTGCTCGTTACTAAATAAGCTGCCTCACTCAGAGAATTGAAGTTGGGCCTCTGCAAGGTAAGAAGCTCTGAGAGCCAAACATTGGTGGCAGACACAGCCCAGACATGAGGAGCCTAGAGCGTTCCCCAGAGTGACCTGTAGCTAAGATTAACCTGCGGCAGCTACGGAGTTAATACAGTTCCCAGCCCCACTCTTCCTGCTCTGTCTCATGAGACAGTGAGGAGCCCTGGGCACACCAGATACAGTTAGGACTTCCTGGGAGATAGGTTGTGTGTGTGTGTGTGTGTGTGTGTGTGTGTGTGTGTGTGTGTATGTGTGTATGTGTGTATGTGTGTATGCATACATGCACGCACACATGCATGCATATGTATGTGTGACTGTGTTAGGGGTGTGTGCATGCATGCGCATGGATGTGGATGCCAGAGCTTAACCTTGCATGCAGTTCCTCGGGATCTGTGCACCTTGAGTTTTGAGACAGGTTCCCTCACTGGGACCTGGGACTTACAGATCCAGCTAGGCTGACTGGCAGTGAGCCGAGAAATCTATCTCTGCTTCCCCCGAAGAAGCAAATTCACTTTTATTGTATGTGTATGGGTGTTTTGCTTGCATGCATATCTGTACAACATGTAAGTGCCTGGTGCCTGAGAAGGCCACAAGAGAACATCCAGTCTCCTGGAAGAAGAGTTAGACAGTCGTGAGCTGCAATGTGTGTGCTGGGAATCAAACCCAGGTCGTCTGAGAGAGCAGAAAGTATCTTAACCTCTGAACCATCTCTTGAGCCCTATACCTGGCTTTTTAACCTGGATCCTGGGGATCGAACTCAGGTCCTTGCGCCTGAGTGGCCAGTACTTTATTAAGTGAGCTATCTCCACAGTCCCTCCAGCTGGAATTTTACATGGCCATTCCAGATCAAGGGGCCTCAGTGGTTCTTGTGTTTTGAATGTGACGTGTCCCCCTGCAGCTGGTGCTTCTGAACATGTTGTCCCAAGTCGATGATGCTGTTGGAGGAGATCATGGACTCTTTGGGAGGGATGCCTTGCTGGAAGCAGTTTGTCATTGGGGAGGGCTTTGGGGATTTATAGCCTGGACCTGCTTCCTGTCACCTCCCTCTGCTTCCCTGTATGGGTGTTAATGTGACAAGCCAGCTCCCTGCTCCCACTGCCCATTTCCATGCCAACCCATCATGACAGACTCAGTCCCTCATGCACCATGAGCTACAGTAAATGCTATCTACCCTGAGTTGGGTTTTGTGAGAGAATCAATATTGGGGTAGAAGATCTATCACGGTTTCTCTGTCCAGTCCTGCAACTAAGCCCCAACGTTGAAGGCTTGGTCCTGTCTAGAGGATCTGCCATTGAGAGGTGACTGGACCCTGAGAACTCTGCTCTGGGTTCATTCTTTGAAGGGTGAATAACATGGCATTGCCAGGACATAGGGACTAATTAGAGGAAGTAGGTCACTGCGGGAGGGGAGGCCCTAGAAGGACATGCTTTCCCCTAGGCCCTTCCTGTCTCCCTCTGTGCTCCCTGGCTGTGCTAAGCTGTGCACCTTTGCTGCTGCACGGCCTCTACCATGATTTTCTGCTCTACATAACCCAGAAGCCGCAGAGCCTGCTGTCCCTGACTAGAAACCTCCGAACTGTGAGCCACAGTAAATCTCTGCTCCCTTGGATGTCTGGAACAATGGCCAACATGTCAATTAGTACACAGTCCTTCGAGGTAAATGTGTATCACTGGCTTGTCTTGGGTGGCCAGCTCAGCTGTGCTGATTGATGACTGAGCATGCTCAGTACCTGTGGACCATCTGTCTGCCTGTTGGAGTGCCTGTTCTATACCTATCTCATCCTCCATTAATTTAGCGTGGGCCTGTCATCATGGAAGCAAAAGAGGGAGGAGTATCATCACTCAAGGCCTCTTCAAATCTCTGCTCGTCTGTGTGCATTGGCATCTCAACGTGTTCTTGACCAAGGCTTGTCACATGATCAAGCCCAGACTGAAGGAGCCATTTTGCAGTTCTCCCTGGTCCACAGATCTACCTGTTCTGTCAGCTTTGTAACATAACAGCCCATCATTCCTATGTCCATCACTGTCCCTCACAGAGTTGGCCCTGTACCTGTTTACTTTTCCATCCATTCAGTGACCTTCATACATGCAGAAGTCAGAGCACAACTTGTGTCAGTCCATATCTGTGCTGATCTCTGGCTTGACTGATGATGTGTGTGTGTATGTGTGTGTGTGTGTGTGTGTGTGTGTGTGTGTGTGTGTGTGTATTCTAGATCCATTCATGCAGAAGTCAGAGCACAACTTGTGTCAGTCCATATCTGTGCTGATCTCTGGCTTGACTGATGATGTGTGTGTGTGTGTATGTGTGTGTGTGTGTGTGTGTGTGTGTGTGTGTGTGTGTGTGTGTATTCTAGATCCATTCTGTGCCATCTGGTTACCCTCATAGCAATTCCATTTTGCTCCCACCATTTATTACAACCCCAACATAGACACCTAGGTGCCCTCTGCTCCCATACGTGATGATGGACAGGTCCCTTCTCAGATCTGCCCAGCCATGCTGCCTTCAGAGCAGGTGAAGGGCTGCTAGACCCTTGTTCTCAGTTAGCTTAGGTCAGTGTGAAGTTTCTCACTGAAGGTGTTGAGGGAACAGAATTCAAAGAGTTCAAACACAAACTATTCCTAAACAGTCAGGGTGTTAGCACAGCCTACTGGTCTACCTTTGAACCTCTGGGCATGGAGGGCAGCAGAATGAAGGGGCACAGCTGCTTCAGGGTCTAAGTGGGGAATGTTTGTGGTGACAGAGACACCTGGCCTTCAGGTAATTTCTAGCTTTCCTCAGACTGCTTGAGAAGGTCACCCAGAATCTTGAGGAAGGGGCTGTCTCTATCAGCAGCTGCCAATCCTGGCGCTTTGATGCTGTCCACTCTTCCTACAAGGAAGAAAGAAAAAGGTGTGGGTATGTGCTGGGCTTTCTCTGGGTGAAAAGAGCCTTGTGGTTTTGCAGTTTTGTTTAGTGGAATTGGGAATGTGATAGCCTGCCCCCTAGAGGTCCTTTGAGGAATGACATGGACAGCTGTGCCTGGGCCCTGATGTGAGCAAACATAGTATTTGTATTCCCAAGTCATGAGTCCAGAAACTGAAGCACAGAGAAACTCATTCTGCAGGTTGCAGGGTCTGGGGAGTGCGAGCTCTGTAGCCTGGCCCTGAAGCCTCATTCATCACCAGGAACTTTGCCTTGGATCACTCTGGCCCCAAACGTTCAGTACAAAGCTATTGCCTAGTGTATCTGAGATGAGCAGAGGTCTGGAACGCACTGTGAAAGCCAACTGCACTGAGTGGCGCTTTAACACTATTGAAGGATCAGTTGCTAAGTGGCACCGAGAGTAGCTGGTAATGGGGTGCCAAGGTGTCTCTTGATTCCCTTTGTTCCTCTGTATGAATAAGTTGGAGAGATGTGGTTTGTTTATTTGCTGTTGTTATTGTCTTTATATAGGGAGACACGCTGTAACCCAGGATGGCTTCAAAGTCATCACATAGCCCAGGTGACCTCCAACTTATGCACAATCCTCCTGCCTTAGCCTCCCTCGTGCTGGACTGGCAGGTTTGCATCACCACACCTGGCTAGAGTAGAACCTCAATTCCCACAGTCCCTCTCAGCTCTGGCGTTCAGTGCAGGCCTGTGTGGACAGGCTCAGGCTGAAGGACTCTCCTTTACCTTGCCACAGTAATCAAGCACACAGCGTCTGGTCTCAGGCCACCACTGGCTTCTACACAGAGCCTCAGGTGACAAGGGCTCAGTGAGGTCCAGGGCAGTGAGAAAGATGTTTGAGTCCCTCTATCCTGTCAGTTGGTGATTTTTATCTTTCTTAGCTCTCTTTAATGTGTAATTTCTAAAATGGCCATCCAACATCTGTCATGTGTCAGGGACCTTGTCTTACATCCTCACTGTCTCTAGTGATTCTATATGCTGTCCCCTGGGCTGTGCTGGTGTGATGCAGTGGTCATGAAGGCTGACCGCAGTGTTTCCAACCTCTGTCTGTTGCCATCTCCCCCTGCCCACCCTGCACCACTGAGTGGATTTCCTGCCCCTCTACTCTCCCAGTTGCTGGCACCAGCACAGAGCTGCAAAGTGTCCTGAGGTCACTTCCTAGGATCTCCAGCTAGAGGGTGAGCATATTGATGGGATCATGGCCTCCACATGAGAGAAAACAGCTTCACGGGGATTTCCTACCATCGGCAGACATGTCTGACCTTGAACACCAGGCCACCTTTCCTTTCACAGACTACCAGTGTACCCACTGCTTGCTCCCACCAAGCCCCATCTTCTTTTCCTCCTTCTCCTCTCCCTCCTCCTCTTCCTTCTCCTCCTCCTCTTCCTCCTCCTCTTCTTCCTCCTCTTTCTCCTCCTCTTCCCTCTCCTCCTCTTCTTTCTTCTCCTCCTCTTCCTCCCCCCTCCTCCTCCTTCTCCTCCATCTCCTTTGTAAAAGGGCAGAAGTAACCAGCTACATGGATTGCAGGCTTACAGCAGTGCTCTCTATAGGTGCTTTACAGGGTAGCCTGTCCCATCCTCGGGGTAACATTGTGAGATAAGTCAGCACCATATTATTCCATTTCACAGATAAGGAAACCAAAGCCTAGAGACGTTAAACAACCTGTCCAAGGTCACACGGTAAGCCACAGAGAGAGCTTAACTGGCTACAGAATCCAGCATGGTCATGACAGCTTTATTCATTACCTGTCTCAGATACTGCTCATTCGTTCCTCCCTTGGAGAGACTTCCAGCTTACATAAGATAGGATTCTAGTTCTCCACGAATCCACTGTGTGGGTCTGAGAAGCTATGTTTTTCTATTGCTGAATAGCAAATAACCACAAACATGCCACCCCCCAGCCACTGATCCCCAATAACCACAAACATGGCCCCCAGCCACTGATCCTCAATAACCACAAACATGGTCCCCCAGCCACTGATCCCCTGCCAGTGTCTGGAGGCCGGGCATCCGGGTGTGGCTGCATGGTGGGGGCTCTGCTCAGGGTCTCACAAGACTGACACCGAGATGCCACTAGAGCTGTGCCCTCATCAGAAGGGGGACCCTTGCCAAGCTCCCTGGCTCCAGCCAGAGTTCACTCATTCACATGCGGAGCGCTGTGCGGGTCACACCTGCATGTTGGCACACTCCACAACGAGACTTTCGCCAAGAAACGATTGGCCTTCTCTTCTTTAGTAATCAGGGAACGGAAGACGCTGCATTTGCTGTGTTGCATCGCCAAAGGCAGTTTTCGGGGTATTTGTGTTGGGTGTGTTTTCTAAATTACTGCTTTGTGTGCTTTCTGGAAGCACGATGCATATGCTTTGGCCTCGGAGAGATTTGCATTTTGGAGCCAGCAGGTTGGCTTCCAGTGAGTAGGAGACACCACCACCGCTGAGAAGGAATTGGGGGTGTTGTAAATTTGAGGAAACTCCTGTCACACATCCTCCTGGGCACCTCTTCCCTTAAAGGGATCAGTCATAGCCCATTACCTCACATCTCCTCAAGGCCCACGCAAACACTGGTTACTGTGACTGACTACCGACTCAGAAACAAATGGAACACGAGTCATGATTATAACGATGTCCTGTCCGTGTATGTGCTAGAGCCACAGCATGCATGCTAATTCCTAAGCTTTGTGTCCTCTGGTGAGGTTGTGGTGTGAGGTTTCCCCCATCGTAGTCATGAGGCAGCTGCTGCTCAGAGCTGTCAGCTCACACAGTTTGGAGATCTCTAAGACAGCATTGAAAGCCAAGCCTGTGCCTTACTCTTCCCTCATGATCTGACTCCAATATGACCATCATAAACTCAGGCTTTGAATGCTTGTTCCCACAGCTGGGAGGCTGCAGAGTCTTCAAGAAGCAGGCCCTGTGTAAAGGAAGGAGGTAAAGGTGGACTGCTAGAGGTGGCTCTTTAAAGGCTGGGGCCCCTACTTCCAGCCCTGTTCTTTCTGCTCACTGGGTCACCAAGATGTGAAGAGCTTCAGGCATCATAAACTTTAGTCTCCTTTTCCCGCCCTGGTGGACTGATGCCTTCTGATACCATGAACCAATCTAAAAATCTTTTATACTTGTTTAAGTCCCTTAAACGTATTTGGTTCAGGTCTTATGGTAAGGTTATACAAATACAGGTAGCACATCACCCCCAAGCAATAAAAGTGGCCCAGGCAGCCTTTTTCTATGTTTGTCTGATGAGAATTCTGGCAAGACGACTGTACACATCTCCTTACCTGTGGTCCCCACAGCCCTGGTCTTCTTGCCTCTTGCTCTGAGAAAGAGCTGAGATACTGTGCCCTGGGTAGTATTACTTCCAACGGTTGGCCTACAGCAGAAAGGACTTTGAAAGTGGCAAAGGCAAAGGCAAAGGCGACCAAGCCCTCCACCAGTTCTGTGACTCCTCCCCCCACCTTCTGCTAAGCTCTTCGTCTTTAAGTGATGGCTAAGGCAAGGAGACGCTTGGCAAGAAAGAACTGCACGAGGCAGTTGTCCCCTCTACCCACAGCAGAGCCGTCAGGAACATGTGATGTTGTATCCTGTCTGAAGTCATAACACTCCAAAGCCAGAGCTCTGTGTTTGGGACTGGTAGATATTCCATCCCGAGAGCATATTTGTCTTCAAAGACTCACCTCTCGAGTCCTGATGCACACTGATGTTTTCTTGTCCCCTGAAAGGCTCCTCCGCAAACGTACACTCAGAACCATTTTTCCCAAGTGCACTAAAATCACCCCGACCTTGTTTTCTCTTTCCCTTTGGGTTACGGCAGTATTTAAAAGGCTTTTCTGAAGAGTGAAGCCTTATCTAATGTAGAGTTCTCCGGTTCCCCATCACAGAGATCCAGGCTGCAGGGACTCACATGTTCCTCCTGCATTCCTTGTCCCTAAACATTTAAGCCATCCCTACACTCTGGCTACACACTGGCACCTCCTCTTAAAGGCTGAGAAGAAAGCGGCTGGACCCAAGGTCTTTAATCAAGGCCTCCGTCCATCAGCCAATAAGGGCAAGAGGCATTCCCCTCCATACTCTAAAAGGGCTGGACTGCTTGATCAAGAGTGTTTGGAGAGTAGACAGTCCAGGTTAGTGAAGCAGGATGCCAGCTTCTGTATCCTGACACACACACACACACACACACACACACACACACACACCACTCCTTGCTAGCTACAGGGGAAAATATGTGCACATATGAATGTGTGCACACAAATGGGTGTATAGGGGCACATGCGTATTTAAATTTATACATAAATGGAAGGTTACTCTTACCACCAAAATTCTCTCTTCCTGGAGCAAGTCTGTTGGGGTGAAGATGGGGCACACTAAAATTAGTGGGAGCAGATTCTCATCAGGCCGGGTGATCTTTCCACTTGGAGACTGCAGTGGAGTCTTTCTAACTGAGCAGAGGCTTTGGATAGGTCCAGGAGGAGGAAGGAGGCAGCTGCTGGATGGACCCTGCCATAGCGCCCCCTACAGGTCACTCTTGGAATCAAGCCTCGTGGCTGCAGCCTTTTGCTCCGCCCCACTCTGCTACCCCTAACCAAACCCAACCTCTCTTCTCTAGGGCCCTCTGGTGAACCTATGAGGCTTCTCACCAAGGGTGGTGAGAATGACTCAGTAGTCACCACGGCTCTCCTCAGACGTCAGACACAGTTCCTGATGCACCTTGTGTCTGTATTAGTTGCTCACAAGTTGCTGAGACAAGATGCCTGGCAAACACGAGTCAAAGGAGAGAGGGATTGATTTGAGCTCACAGCATGGGAAATACAGTCCACTGTGGGTGGGAGGGCACGTCGGCAGGAACGGGAGGCGGCTGGTCATAGTCCGGAAGCAGAAGGAGATGGCTGCTGTGCTCAGCTTGCTTTTAATTTTTTAAAAGATTTATTTATTATTATACATTAGTACACTGTAGCTATCTTCAGACACACCAGAAGTGGGTGTCAGATCTTATTACAGATGGTTGTGAGCCACCATGTGGTTGTTGAGATTTGAACTCAGGACCTTCGGAAGAGCAGTCAGTCCTCTTACCCGCTGAGCTATCTCTCCAGCCCCCATTGCTTCCACCTCCCCCTTCTTTGGTTTTTCAAGACAGGGTTTCTCTGTATAGCCCCGGCTATCCTGGAACTCACTTTATAAGCCAGGCTGGCCTCGAACTCAGAAATCCACCTGCCTCTGCCTCCCGAGTGCTGGGATTAAAGGTGTGCACCACCACCGCCCGGCTCTGCTTTTAATTTTTAATTCAATCCAAGATCCCAGCCCATAAGATGGTGCTGCCCACATTATAGGGTGGGTCTTTCTCCCTCAATTAACCCATTTTAGAAATTCTCTCCCAGATATGCCCAAAGGTTTATCTCTTTAGTGATTCCAAACCCTGATAATGGTCAGCATTAGGCATCACACTTGGTTGGGCCCATCTGTTGCACACTTTGAAGCTTCTGGGTCAGATCTAATTAATGAAGATGGATGGAGTGATCGCAACTGAGGTCCCAAGCATATTCTGCTTTCTGCGCCTTACATAGGTCCCTCCCTCTGGAGTGCCTTTCCTTTCCACCCCAACACTTTGCCCAGTTTCCCAGTCAGAACCAACTCTCCTTGTACACATCTCCATCATAACCACACTGCCTACAGCATCATGACGTCAAGGCTTATCTATCCATCTCACATATTCATTCAGGGAGCGTGCATCTGCCCTCGTTTGAGCCAGCTTGCTGTCACTGTGACGGCATGCCTGAAATGAACTTACGAAGAAGCCTATTTGGCTCATGGTCTTGTCGGTTTCAACCCATGGCTGCTTGACTCTGTTGCCTTGGGTCTGTGGCAGCATGATACAGTGGAGAGAACCTGTCTATCTCATATGCCTACCCATCACCTAACTTCTTCCCATCCTCTTAAAGATCCCTTTAGCCCTTAGTAACACCACAGGCCAGTGACAAGCTTTCCTCGCAGTTGCCCTGGAGGAAGACACTTAAGATTCACACCATAACTCCCCTTACACGGACACTTTCTTATACAACACCTGTGCAAGCGCCAGTGGATAGTCGAGAGACATCTTTAACCTCACAGCTCACACACTCTAAACAGAAAGAGCACCTAAGGCCAAAATCAAGGTGTCACAGCTAGGTGAGGTAGTGTGGGACTCAGGGCTTGAACACCTTAGTGCATGCCCAAGGCTCTGGGCTCCTTAACTGGTACTGTGGAAATATAAGAAACGGGGTCCAGGTAGTTGCTGGACTGTCTCGGGACACTCTAGGGAAGGACTCGTCCAGTGGGCGCTGGTAAGTTTCAGCTCCTGAGTCCTTCTGTCTCTTTTGTGCTTGGCCCTTGCCCATGAGTGTCCACATCCTCTTATAATCTGTCTTGTAGACGTACATGCTCATTAGATACAAGGCATACTCTAGCCTAGCCTTATTTGACCTTGACTGTTACCCCAATGACATCGACAGAGACTCCGCCCCCAAAGCTTCTGGATTCTGAGTGTAGTAAGTTTGAGTGGAACCGCTGCCCCTCTAACAACTGTGACCTTCATGTTATTCTGCTGGGTCTAGATAGCAGTGGAAACTGAGGCCCAGAGAGGCAGTGTGTCTGGAGCATCCCTAGCTGGGCTTGGCCAAGCAAAGATAAGTTGAGTCATGGCCCCAATGTGAGTACCTTTCCTCCATCCATGTTCCTCCTGCTAGAAGCGCAGGGCTGAGCACACCAGCCGCACAGCATCCTTAGCCTGTTCCCTGGTTACCAATGAGAAGAGCAAACTGGGCCTCTTGGCTGCTCTGGCAGAGCCCAGAGGGCATCCACCTCACAGGTTCTCTTCTGAGCCAGTATTTCCATGGTCAGCCACACAGACCAGGAATACCTGGTCCCTATGCACAGGGTGCGTGTGGAGAGCAGGGGTCTCTGGGACACCTGGCTTATGTCCTGCCATGTTTTGTGCTCTGTTTTCCAGCCATTCACATTGCTACTCCTAAAGGTCACTTCTGATTCTCTGTTAAGAAACAGTCACTCATTTTCCCCTTACGTCCCTCTCTCCTGCTTTGTTCTGCCTCCACATTCCCTCTCCCACTGATGTGAGTAATGGCCACGGCAGGCCGTGTGCACTCCCGTTCCACTAGTCTCCGTGTCCCCTAGCCCAGTGTGCTAATGTCCTGGTGGGGATTCTACTCTCTCATTGGGTTTTAGTATCTTACAATATCCTTTGGGGAATAAAAGGAGGAGAATTGCTGACAATTTTTCCACAAATTTGGGCTCGTACAAGAGTAGTTTTCTTTGAATCAGCTATGATTCTCTCTTTTTATGTAGACCTAACATTTTTGTTTCCTTTCCGGGCCGCCGCTAAGTGGGCTGTTAAATAGTTGGTCTCTTCTGCTGCTGGGTTTTCAAGCTGTGAGAGTTTAGCACAAGCAGACATGTTAGAGGATTTTTCTCATGATGTCCTTGTCTTGTGGGTCACATTTGACAGAAGCAATGAAGGGGGGAGGGGTTAATTTAACTCCTACACCAGGAGCTCTCCCTGTCTGGGGTGAGATGGAAGCAAGATCCCTGAGATGTGGAGGGACTGATAGACAGAACATAGAAAGAGAAGGGTGTGGGGTATGCAGACCAGAGCTTTCAACTTCCCAGGCAGCGTGGCTTTCGACCTAGGGTTGCTGGGTCTCCAAGATGCAGCCCTGATTTTCAAGATTAAGAATCTGGGTCTGCTATCAACTGTTACGTCTTCATTTCTTTTATCATTTCTGTGATTTAAAAAAAAAATCAGTCTGATAAAAGCAACTGAAGGAGGGAATGGTTTGTTTTAATTCACAGCTTGAGGTATGACCCATCAGGGTGGAAGTCAAGGCAGCAGGATCTTGACGCAGTTGATCACATCACATCCACTGTTAGGAAGCAGAGAGAGAGAGATGAATGCTGCTACTGCCTGGCCCCCTTTATCCATGCATATCTTCAGGATCCCACCCAGGGGATGATACTGTCCACAGTGGGTGGGTCGTCCCACATCAATTTACCTAGTCAAGATAATCCTCCACAGACATGCCCAGAGATCCACAGACTCCCAGATGATCCTAGATCCTGTCCAATGGAGAGTTAGCAGTGACCATGTTGTTATCATCTACTATTATGGGACTGAATTCCTGGGGAGACAGAATATCTATTCACCCCAGATAAGAATCAATAATAAGCCAAAGTGCAGATAACACTCAAGTCTAACTTGGAGAGCCAATGAGTTAATTGATGTTACTTTCAGGAATATGGGTGCGGGGTTACTTGCAGGAGCTGAAATGACTCAAAGACAGTTTCCTCTTCAAAATCCCAACCCAGCAAGAGTGACAGCTCATGAAAGCTGGAAACCCAAAGCTCGCTGCACAAGCAATCCAACAGGTTGGGCAATGTCTTCTCTAAGTAGCTCAGTTGGATTGAGCATCTCCCATGCAACTCAGTTGGTCTCTGCTTCTTCCAGGTAGTTTACCCTATCTGAGTGTTCCTCTAAGCAGTCCTTACTGCTTATACAGGGGGGAGGAAGAGCCCAGTGGAGCTGCTCAGTTTCAGGAACTTCCTGAAGCCTTTGAGCTGTTTACTTCCTGAGTTTAATGAGCTTCCCTGTAGGATAGAATGTTTCACCTCATTTAGACCATCTAGCAACTTAATGAGTTCCCCCAAGATGGAAGGTTTTATATCAGAGGAAACCAAATTACCCACAGACACTATGTGACTGAACCATGTTCAAGCACGCTCATACACCACTTTACATGCCTCTTCCCTTGAAAGCCTGCCCCCTTGACTCCAATACAAGGCAGGTAGGTGTGTTTGTTGTCTGTCCAGCCCTCAATGTGCAGACAATGAATGTATTTTTGGTCAAGTGAGCAGCATCTCTTTAAATGTTTGTTTAGAGAGTTATCTCCATAGTCACCTGCCAGGTACATCTCACGTACTGAACATCTGTGTTAGATGTTTAAACAGAAGGGGAGAAAATAGGTGAGACCTCTTGCCCATCCAGAGCTCAGACCAGAGAGGGAGAGAGGAGGAGGTAAAATGGACCATTAGATTAGATTGTATATGGTGGTCTGTTAGCAAGCGACAGTCACTATGGAGAAAGCCTGGGAGGCAGAGGAGGATGGATCACAGTGTAAAGAATCCACAGGGCGCCTTCAGAGCAAAGGTGAGTGCAGAGGCCCTGGAACATTGGAAAACTAATCAAGTCTGTGTAACAGGGGTAGGGTGTGCAAGAGGAAATGTAGAGGAAAAAAAATCGGAGATTGGTGGACCACCTTCCCCATTCCAGATGGATAAGACATCAAAAGTTGGGGATCTTGAGGGATGCGTCATGAGGTACCTGGGAAATGAGTGATGGGTAGAGCCAGGGCTATGGTTCTGGATCTTTGCTGCCTGTGGCATGATTAGAGAGTCCACTAGAAGGTGACACATGACCCACCTTGTCATCAGCTGATGCTGCTGATGCTGCTCTAACTCGGAGAAAAGGAAACCGGAAGCTCTTTAGTGTGCCCCTGAGAACACCTTCCACGGCAAGGTGGTTCCTGGCAGCTTGTTATCTCCATTTGAGCTAGCCTCAGGTTCACAGCTGGATAACAGCTGCCTCTCTGTCCCTGATGCTGCCCCACCCAGGCAGCCTCCCAATCCCTGCAGCCTCCCCACACCTGCAACCTCCCACACCTGCAGCCTCCCCACACCTGCAGCCTTCCCACACCTGCAGCCTCCCCACACCTGCAACCTCCCACACCTGCAGCCTCCCCACACCTGCAGCCTCCCCACACCTGCAACCTCCCACACCTGCAGCCTCCCCACTCCTGCAGCCTCCCACACCTGCAGCCTCCCACACCTGCAGCCTCCCCACACCTGCAGCCTCCCCATCCCTATTACATCTCTGGGTTGCCAATGCCACCGGGACTCTGACTTCTTTCTTTCCCCCAGAGATTCTTGTGTTCCCTGGAACCACCTGAGTCTGGGAGCGCATTTAATTTAGGGCCTCCACCTGTGCAGTCAGTAAATTACTTCTGCCCGTTCACTCTGACGAGACCGTCTGCCATGCTGACCTTTCCCTGCCTCGTGTGTGGGAGACATATTTCTTTGCTTAATTTCTTGTGCCATCTCCTTTCTGGTTCCTGGCTTTACTTCCTAATCACTTTGGTGGCTGCCCTTCCTTGCTCCCTTGCTTCTAAAACGCTCTTCTGCTGCTTCCCTCTATGACAGGGGTGCCCTCTAGCCTTCTGCTTCTGAGGTGACCTTCACAATCTGCTGAAGAACTCCTCATTACCAGGGTATAGGAGGCCCAGGGTATAAGATGCCCAGGGTATAGGAGGCCCAGGGTATAAGATGCCCAGGGTATAGGATGCCCAGGCTATAGGATGTGCAGGGTATAAAAAGCCCAGGGTGTTGAGTTTTGCATATGTAAGTACATGTGATGTGTGCATAAGTGTTTATGAATGTTCAGATATGTGTGGTGTGTATTAGTACATGTGCCCACATTTATATATGAAGTTGTGTGTGCATATGTATGTGAATGTCAGTGGGGTCGAGAATTTGACACCCAGTGTCCTCCTCAATCATTCTTCACCTTATAGATTAAGGCAAAATCTCTCACTGAACCCAGAGTTTGCCTTTTTATCTGGTCTGGCTAGCCAACTCAACTCCAAGAACCCCCTATTTCCGCCTCCATCTTGCTGGGATCTCAGGTGGGGGCCACACCCACCCAGCTTTTACTTGCTTTTACACAGGTTTGGGGGCTATGGGCTCTGGTGTTCACACGTGCAGGATAAGTGCTTACCTGCCGAGTCATAGTCATGGTCCCAGCCCAAGGCAGTGGTTTGATGTGCCTTGTAGAGAAGTGAAAGATCTGTATATCGTAAAATTGAGCAGCTGAGGGCTGGAGAGATGGCTTAGCAGTTAAGAGCACTGACTGCTCTTCCAGAGGTCCTGAGTTCAATTCCCAGCAACCACATGATGGCTCACAACCATCTGTAATGGGATCTGATGCCCTTCAGTCACAGCTACATTGTATTCATATACATAAAATAAAATCTTTTTTTTTTAAATGAGCAGATGAGAATCTTGACCTCTGCCTTGTCCATGGTCAGGTCCTGACTAAGGAGTCACCTTAGAGGTGACAGGTCAGTGCTGGCACATATACAAACCAGTGAAGGATTTCTTTATGGCGCTTTGGTTTGGTTTTGATTTTGGTTTTTCTTGTCATCTCCTTTAAGACAAGGCCTCATGTGCCCAGTCTGTCCTCCAACTCTAAGTAGTTAGGATGACCTTGAACTCCTGATCTTCCTGCCTCCACCTTCCAAGGTCTGGGATTACAGGTGTGCACACGCACACATACACACACACACAAACACACACACACAGAGTAGTGCCTTTCTAAGGTTTCAGAAATCCTAAGCAGGTTTGGCAGCAATCTGTGTATAAGACTGCCCACCGCAGCACTGTTTATTACAAGGGCAAATTGAAATCCAAATTGGCCATCAGACCCTCAGCGGCTCACACTGGATGCATGTCAAGTTAAACAGCAGGATACAGGGAGGAAGTCACAGGCCCTGAGATTGGTTCTCACAGATACAGAGAGACATCCAGAAAACAGGAGTGGAGGTTAAAAGAGGACTGGGGGGGGGGGGGGGAATCCCTGAGGACCAGAGTTTGGGGACTCCCGGAATGCACCAAAAAAGCCTGAATCAGCAGTGCACACCTCTAACCCCGATTCTTTTCCAGCAAGATCTGTGGTGGAGACAGGAGACTCTCTCAGAAGCTTGCAGGCCAGCTGCCTGTAGCGCACAGCCTGCCAACAAGAGACACCAGCAAAGTGGAAGAAGAAAGCCGACACCCGTGGCTTTCACACACATGCTGTGGCATATTCGGGCTTGCACAAACTTGCACACAGAAATTAGAGGGGGAAACGATCAGGTTCAAATAAGCCAACTGCCATGGTACCCCAGTATATGTGGTGATTTGTTGTTATAGAATAAAATCATGTATCCATTACAGGGCAGACATGATGTTATTAGGAAATGCAATTAGATAATTCGCAAATCTTAAACATTAGGGTGTTCTCCAGTCATTGAGTGGCTATAACATTCTGTCCAATTAACATAAAGAGTTCAATTGAATGAATGCCCTGAAGAGTATCTTTCAATAGCTAGGGAGATGGCTTAGTAAGTAAGGGGCTTGCTGCACAAGCATGAGGAACTGAGTTCAAATCCCCGGCACCCGCTCAGAAACTGGGCAAAATGGCACACATTCAGCACTGTGAAAACAGAATTAAATAGCTACCAGGTACTTGGGGGCCAGCCGGCCAGCCAGCCAAGCCAAAACATGGAGTTCCAGGTTCCATGACAGACCTCCCTCTCAAAAAATAGAGAGCAATAGAGAAAGACACCCACCATGACCTCTGACCTCCATGTAAGCACACAGGCAAGTGCACCTACACACATACACACACACACTCACACTCACATAGCTGCGCATTGCACACTCATACGTGCACACGAACATCTCTTGGTGACCAAAGTTTATTTAGTGAACAAGAAGAAATAAATGTGCATTCTTCTAACATTGTTTTGTGTTCAGTAACCGCGGAAGCGTACTACTTTCAAAAAAAAAAAAAACCAAGACAGCCCAGTAGATGTTGAAACATTCGTAGGAAAGTATTTGGGAGATGTGTAGTGGCAATGTCCCCAGCCATTTCTCGGGGAGGGGGCACCCAAAGATGGGTAAAGGGATGTGTGAGGATTAGCTGGCTGTGTGCCTGGGGGTGCTGGAGCCCTGTATCCGGTTCCCACACCTAAAACTAAAAACCCTCAAGAGAAGCATCTTTCCTCTGTCTTTTACTGTACATCTGTCTCTTTCGCTTTTGGTGGAAAGCTTCAGACATACAAATTAAGATTATGACATCAGGTTAAGTGTCCATCAACAAATGACCAGATAAAGAAAATTCAGTATATATTCATAATGAATAGCCATAAAATGGAACAAACTTCGGCCAGTAAGATGACCCAGTGAATGGCACCCGACAGCAAGCCTGATGACCTGGGTTTAATCCCTCGACGCCCAAGGTGAAGGGAAGGGAGAGAACTGACTTCCACAAGTTGTCCTCTTGAGCTCCACCCATGTGCCATCATGTGCACATGCCACTCCCCACACACACATACAAATAAATGTGGTAAGAAAACATACACAATAAATAAAGTGTAAATAATCAGATAAACAAATGTAATAATAATAAAAAACACTTTAAAAGTATCATTTGCAGGAAACATAGATAAGCTGATATAATTAAGTGAAAAAAGCCAGGCTCAAAGATGAATATTGGGAGCTGGGCGTGGTGGCGCACGCCTTTAATCCCAGCACTTGGGAGGCATAAGGCAGGTGAATTTCTGAGTTCAAGGCCAGCCTGGTCTACAGAGTAAGTTCCAGGACAGCCAGGGCTGCACAGAGAAACCTTGTCTCAGAAAGAAAAAAAAAAAAAAAAAAGATGAATATTGGGTCTTCCCTCAAATCCCCGAGGGGCACGGGGGGGGGGGAGGGGGGATGAATGTGAGAGCAGTAGAGAAGCTCTTAGGAACATGGGAAGAAAGCTGGCAGTGTATCAGGGAGTGTGGACGTGGTCAAGCACCCTTGTGCATGTATGGACACGAGACAGTGAAACTCAGAAGACGCCATAGTCAACTCGAGTTCATTTTTTAAAGGGAGCATTTGTCAGAACTGGGGCTTTGCTGGTAGAGCGTTGGCCCAGGGTTCCGTCCTCGGCACTGCATAAGAGCAGGTGTGCTGACACACACCTGTGATCCGGTCCGGGCACTTTGGAGGTGGAAGCAAGAGGGTCAAGAGTTCAAGGTCATGCTTGGATTCACAGTGGGTTAGAGACCAGCCTGAGCTATATGAGACCCTGTTTCAAAAAAAAGTGAGGGAGATGAGGGGGACTAGGGTGTATGATGTGAAACACACACACACACACACACACACACACACACCAATCACTTAAAAGATTTTTTAAAAAACAAAACAAAATCCCAAAATTAGAGAAAACAAAGTGCATGTTTCATCTGTACCACCCCAGAATATGTTATTCTGAAAACTACCAGAGGTGGAATGAGGGAATGAGAGAATGAGGAGGAGATAAAACTGGGGAATTTCAGTTCAAGGCTAGCCTGGATAAGGAAGAAGAAAGCGGGCACAAGGAGCAAGGGGCTAACACTGATCAGCTCGGCGCTGTGCACTGTGGATGTGAGCCCTGCCATCCTCTTATTAATTCTTTGATATCCTTTTTAAGTCCCCAGCCAATTTCTGAATTTAAAAATGAACGAGATCCAAGGAAAAGTGGATTCTATGGCGTTGGTGGCAAATCGGCCCCTTCGAGAGGGTGACAGCCGATTCTTTCTCCTCCTTTGACACCACACAGAAGCTGCAGGATGGATGCCTCCCTTGGGGCACAGTGGCTGCAGGACCACGGGATTAGAGTCTCCGGGAGCTCTGCAGGGCTTTCTCTAAGCTGCCTTTTTGTATCCTTAATTCCACAAATGCAAACAATAATTACCAACCTAAGTAGGTTACTCAACCCAGCTCAGGCACCTCTGGGTCCCCAGTGACACGTATTATTGACTCTCACAATTAATCTGAAATATTAAGCCATTTGCTCCCCAGCTTCCCCGTCCCTGTCTTGTGCCTGGATGACACAATGTCACATCCACGGATTTATTGTCTGAATTGTTTGAGCTTTTGTTTCTCCTTATTCATTCTCTCTCTCTCTCTCTCTCTCTCTCTCTCTCTCTCTCTCTCTCTCTCCTCCCTCTCTCTCTTCTCTCTTCTCTCCCCCCCCCCTCTCATTGAGATGTTTCATTAAAACAAATCCATTTCCCACCCAAGTCTTTGGGATTTGAAGTTCCTCTTTCCTCTTCATTTCTTCTCCGTGCCGTTGCTTTAACTTGGACAGACTGGAGAGGCACTGGGCTTTCTCCTTCTAATCCTCCACGTCTGGCTAGCTTTTCAATTACTTTGCAAACTACAGCCGGCCCTTCCTCCCTATGCCTCATCAATTTTCACTTCCTCTGCCAGGTTTGGAAGAAGGCGGCCCACTGCCTCGACCTCCCTGCATCTCTATTAGTTAAGGGTGAGGAAATGACCAGGTAGATTGGAGAGGCAGAAAAACGGATCTCAAAGGGACATACTGAGTCTCTGTTTGTCGAGACACCAAAGAGGTGGTAGAAAGAAAGGAGGGAAGGAAGGAATGGTAGGAGGGGAAGGAAGGAATGGTAGGAGGGGCAAGGAGAGGAAGGAGGGGAGGAGGGAGGCCAAGGGAGGAGGGAGGGGAGGAGTGACTTCTTCCTCCTGGCCTTCTCATTTCCCAGAGGCAAGAAGCTGACTACACACCAATTTCACTTTGTAGCTATCTGGGGACAACCTGTTACATAGCAGTAGGTAACTGATGTAGACAGGCATTCTCTCCCTTGCTCACCAGGCAAATACTGTTTGGACTTTCATTTCAAATGTGAGCACTGGCCTAAGAAATTCTTCAGTGTCGTTTGCCTGTTCTCTACTGTACACCTACCCAGCTCCATTTTTTTCTTTATGATTCTCATCCCCTCCCCAACCCCTGTGTGTGTATGTGTGTGTGTGTGTCTGTCTGTCTGTCTGTCTATCTGTCTATCTGTCTGTCTGTGTGTGTGTGTGCCTGTCTGTGTCTGTCTATGTTCCCTCCCATATGTGCACATATGTCCAAAGAATCTAGACAGGGGTGTAAGATCCCCTGGAGCTGGAATCACTGGCAGTTGTGAACCCCCGTGTGGGTCCTGGGATCTAACCTGTTGTCCTCTACCAAAGCAGCCTTAACCACTGACCCATCATCTCTCCAGCCTCTGATCTGTAGTCTTTAGGGACACTGCCCCTGTCACACTGCCCCTGCCGAGGCTCCTGATGGTTCCGACCTCTTCTGTGGCATTTCCCATGTGTCCCCTTACACTTCTACTTTTTTTTTTTTAATATTTCCTCTAATTCTCCAAAAGCTCTGTGAGGGTAAGGACTATCCTCTTTCCTCTGTGGAGCTGCTGTACCTCCTGACTCATGACAGGTATCCACAGAACTGTTCTGTGATGGGTATAGCCTCTAAATAGCTGTGCTGCTACTGTTCCTACTAGACAGAGGAAGAAAGGGAATGTCAAGGCTGAAACAGGGTTTTCCATCTTTAACTACTCAGGGGGCCAAGTAAGAGAATCTAGACAGAAGCTGAGATCCCTGGGAGCCCATGGGAAAAAGAAGAATTTCCATGGCTTCTTTTCCTTCTGCTCCAGGATCCCTCAGCTTAGCCCTTGACTGTAAGGGATTCACCGTCTCCTGGAGATGGTGATTGACAGGTCAGGAGCAGCAGAGAACGTTGCTAGCAGCTTGCAGATGCTATCACTGGACCATTGTGCGAATGGCAATGGTGATTTTTGCTGGTCAATGCAAGGAGGTAGAAACGAGAAGGTTCTAGGTCAATGTCCAGAGTTGCTTGGTATCTCAGGAGTGAGGCCACTGAGCATCTTCCTATGGACTTTGGTTCTACACTGTCTGTACGTGGGGCCCAGTTGGGCTTTAGGAAGGTTGTCAAGGTGAGAGGAGCCTGTGTATACCTCATCTCACCCACTATTAGTCTGTGGTTGGAAAAGTCCCTGATGGGTTGAATCCCCCAGGCAAGGCGAGGTTTCAGAAAAATCTGACAGGCCCAGTATGTGCAAAAGTCCCAGGCGACTCTACCAGGAAGCAGCTCCCAGCTGGGCACTGACAGCTGGTGTTTGGGAGAAGCAGATGTGTGCCCACGGAACATCTGGGAGAGCTGGAGTCCATATGGAGCCCCGCATGCTGACAGCGGCCCTGGTCACCAAGGTGACTAATTGTTCCTGTTCTCTGCTGGGAGGAAGTGTCCCCAAGAGACTTCCCCTGAGATCCTGGATCTCAGCAAGGAGACGCTTGCTTTCAGGTCTCTCCCTCCCCAAGACACAGTGGGTTCCCTCCCTGAGTCTTTGTGCCCCCATGAGCCAGCCTTCACACAGAGGACTTTGTCCATAATCATCCTTGAACCATGGATGGGCCTGGACCAGCAGGGCTGTATGAAAGCTTTCTGCTGCTGCTGGCTCTGCCAAGTTCCTGGTGCCTCCTATTCACAATCACACAAAACACAAGCACAGGCTACAGAAATGGCTCAGTCAGTAAAGAGCTTGCTGCACAAATATGAGGACCCGAGTTCAATCCCCAGACCTCCCCTCCATGAAAAAGCTAGATGCAGCTGCGAGTGCTTGTAATCCCAGCATTGAGGAGGTAGAGACAGGCAGGTCTCTGGGGCTCTCTAGTTGGTCGGTTCCCAAACCAATGAGAGATCCTGTCCCGGCACACAAGATAGATGGCTTGTGACAATGACAAGGAACGTTGACGTCAGCCTTCACACTGTCACAACCTTTAACATACACACCAAGACAAACAAACAAGGCAGGGAAAATTGAACAGTAGCAAAGAGTACATCTGAAGGGTAGACACCGAACTTTCTAGAAACAAGCACTGTTCAAAGTGGCACTGGGTTTGAAGTTCACAAAGCAACGCCATCCGTAGTTCACCAACGCCATCCGTATCACGAGAGAACCTGAGTGCTCACACCTTGCCTGCTACATCAGGGACTTGGCGACTCCATATTGTGACCCACCCTCGGTGCCTCTGGTGCACACTTCGCTGAAAACCACCAATGCGCGTGAGCTCACCTCACTCACAGAGGTGACATTACTCATCCAAGGTCACTGGCTGCCAACTGAGATGCAGACGCCCGTCCGTCTCCAAGGCAGTTTCTGATGGGTGGTTCCAGAGCCTAGGGCTCAGCATGTGCTCACCTGCAGATGCCTGGCTCAACCCTGAGATGCTGACAAGGGTCTCGGAGATCTGTGACCTAGCAGATTGTCCCCTGAGTTCTAAAAGAGTGAGTGAGTATGTGTGTGTGTGTGTGTGTGTGTGTGTGTGTGTGTGTGTGTGTGTGTGTAGATCAGAAGACAATTCGCAGGACTCAGCCTCCCCTTCCATCTGGTGAATCCCAGGGATCCAACTCAGGCTTGGTGGTGAGCTCCTTCACTATTTGAGCCATCTCGCCATACCCCCTCTCGGAGCCCTGGCCTTCTCAAGCTAGTTCACAAATAGTTCTTTTCCAAGTGAGCAGAGAAGCAGAAGTGCCTTGGCTCCTTCTGCTGAACAAAGCAGCAAGGAGAAAGCCTCGTGAGAGCTAGAAATTGAAGTGGTTCCCCCTGGCTGTGCTCGAAGCTCCAGAAGTCCCCTGCTCTTGGACAGGCACACATGCAGCGTGTACCACCCTGTCTGTAAAAGTGTTTCTGGGGACCTGCAGCTGCTGCAGAGCTCCCTGCCCCACTCTGACTTCAACCCTCAGGCTTTAACAGAGGGATGGTCATTGCTGCCCCAGGCCTAGGTAACTGAGCAGCTTCAGTGGCTGCAGAATGTCGGTCTTCATTCCTGCTGGCCTAAGCTCAGAGTCGGGGTAGAAGCTAGACAAGATAGGTCCAAGGGAGACTCATCTGATAACCAGAAAATGCTGCTTTTCAAATACACATTGGTTCCTGAAATGGGGACAGAGACTTTCTGTGTCACTCTGCCCACTGCCAAATTCATCCAAGGGCCTTGGCAGTCACCTGATTGCAGCTTGCCTGAGGTGGGATCCAGACACCTTCGGAGCTGAGGGCTATCACTGCTTGCAAGGAGTTCTGGAAGGTTCCACACACCTAACTCTAGCGTTGAGAACCTTGTGCAAGGTGCTAAAGGCCTGCTTGATCCCAGACCAGCTCCTCCACGCACAACAGCTCCCTCCAGTGACCCTCTCCGTGGCTTCCTGTCTTAACTGTGTGACTCACTCAATCACTCCAGCAAATTTGCCATCCAACTTGTGACCTAGCCAAGAAGACTCTTTCCAAAGACACGGAGATGTCAGCACCTTGTCCTGGAACCTTCAAAATGTCAGCTAGGTGCTGGAGATGTAGCTCAGTTAGTGGAGTGTTTTCCTAGTGTACATGGGGACCCTGGCTTCCATGCCTGTACCGCATAAACCAGATATGGTGGCGCACACTTAGAATCTCAATACTGGAGATGCGGACTCGTGAGGTTCCAGGTGATCGTCAATTATATAGTGTGCTCAAGCCAGTCTGGGCTTACTTGAGACTCTGCCTCAAAAAGGAGGGGGCTGAAATCCCCTACGCAAAAGAGCTCAGTGATAAAACAGACAGAAGCTCTGTGTTTCAGGTACCTTTGCAACTTAGGCGGAGTGCTGCGGTATGACTTGGTGACAAAGCGCTTGCCTCGTATGCACAAGGCCTGGGCATCCCTCCACTGAGTGAGAGACAGAGGCAACTGAGGGGGAAGGAGAGGAGGAGGAGGAAGAGACAGGGAGGAGGAGGGTAGAAGGAGGAAGAGGAGGACGTAGCAAGATAGAAAACCATAGAGAGACAGGCCATGCTAGTAAATGCAGGGAGTGGACTGAGGTCAGCCGAACTGAGGAGATGACATTTCAAGAAAGGCTTGCAGTGGGTCTGGGGGCTATTTGGGTCTCCGGAAAGGCAAGTGCAGAGACCTTGAAACCTTGGGAACCATAGCCTATAGGCAGCACAGGATATAGGTCCGTCAGGCATAGCCACGGTCTCAGCAGAGGGTAACCTTGGCGGTACCCAGGAGCTCAGTCAGAGTACCTTGTAGGCACTTTCTGACTAGCCGAGTCCATCTAGGAAGGCAGGAGAGGACAATCCCTCACTGTGTTCCCAAAGGAAAAGGTGTCTGGTTGACAGTAAAAGACAGATGCGTCAGGGAAACAGGATGGGGAGCAGGAGGCTCTCTGGAGAGTTGTAGAGGCTGGACAGTTGCTTGTGTGTCTGTTATCAAACACTGTGTAACAAGTCACCCCAAACAGAGCAAGCAGCTTACAGTGATAGGCATTCGCTGCCTTGCACGTCAGTCGCTTGGCTGGGCTGGGTTCACTGCTGAAGCTAGATGGCTCCAGGCTAGACTCCATGCTGGCCTGGCAGCCTTGCTCTCTGGAAATCTAGATCCAATCTCAAGATTACGTTCAATATCTTGGTGGAATTCTGTCCTCTGAAGTTGTAGGATTGCAGCCTCTGTTCTTTTGATGGTGTTTGCCACATGCCACACCCCAGCCTTTAGCTGCAGACCCCTGCTATACAGAGCCCCTCCATCACCAGCACCTTTTCCAGCCCCTTAGGGACCGACGCTCAGTGATGAGGTCAGAGTCCATTCAAATAATCTCCCTTATCCTGATGGTTTGTTTTGAGACAGGATCTCATGTAGCCCAGGTCTCAAGCTCACCGTGTCACTGAGGCTGGCTTTGAATGCTTGGTCCCCCTGCCACCACCCAAAGCTAACAGACTATAACCAAAGCCAAGGCAGTGTAATTGGTCATATTCCCAGTTCTGCCTGCACAAGGGACACCCGGGAGTGGCATCTTGAAGCCATCCACAAACACTACGTGCACTTTTGATTATGCCCAAGTCCTCAGGTCATAAGACAAGCTTCTTCTTCGGCTGGCATCAATGTAGGTATGGGATGTGAGGACACAGCTTCCTACGGCATAGCCACCATGGGTGCTTGGCCCTTCCTTCCCCAGGTTCAGAGGGAAGGAAGCCCTCATGGCTGCAGTACTGTCTGGGTTGCCCGAGCCCTGGCTGCTCCCTGGCACACTCAGTCTTATTGACATTGGCAGCCCTGTGTCTCTCACCAAGCCAGTAATGTAATTGACATAGAATTGTCTCTGAGCATCCAATTAATCAGCCAATAAATCATAAACCTGTGGCCACTCATTCCGGGAGGCAAAGAGGCTGCTCCTGGCTCCCTGCTCCTGGAGATGATGGGACTTAGACTTGATACGGCTCAGATGAGCCGACGAGAAGAAGAAAAGGGGAGGTGGGCGGGGAATGTTCAGAACATTGGTGAGGACCCAGGATCTGTTTGAGTGCTCTGTACAGGCAAGTGCATCTTGGGGAGATTGACAAACTGGCTCTCCTTCATTAAAAATAAAAAGCATCTCTGGACATGGTCATGGAAGTGCACGCCTTTAAACCCAGCACTGGGGAGTCTTAGGCAGGCAGAGTTCCATGAGATAGAGGCTAGCCTGGTCTACATTGTGAGTTCCAGACACAAAGAGCAAAAGGACATTCCTAAGAAATAAAGGTAACAACCCAAATCTCTATTTTTATTAATTAGTTAATTAATTTACATACGGATCAGAGCTTCCCCTCACTCCTCTCCTCCCCTCTGTCCCCCTCCCTTTCTCTTCAAAGATGGGGAGGCCTCCCATGGATACCAGTCCACCTTGATATATCAAGTAGTAATACTGGGTGTATCTTCTTCTACTGAGGCTAGACAACACTGTCCAGTTAGGGGAAACAGATCCAAAGGCAGGCAACAGAGTCAGAGACAGCACCGGCTCCTGCTGTTAGAAGTCCCACAAGAGGACCAACCTGTACATCTGTTACATATGTGTACATCTGTTACATATGTGCACATCTGTTACACATGTGTAGGGGTCTACTCCATCCCAGGCATTCTCTCTGGTTGGCAGTTCAGTCTCTGTGAGCCCCCGTGTGCCCAGGTTAGTTGACTCTACAGGTTTTCTTGTGGTGTCCCTGACCTCTCAAAGAGAGAGAGATCCCAGAGTATCAGTCCATCTCCAGGCAATACCTGGGATCATCCATTAGTCCTGGGACAGTAAAGCCTAGAGACGGTCCACTCAGCCTTTCTCTGCTTTGTTCTTCCCAAAAGCCAGCCCAACTTCTTCCTACCTTCTGGGTCCCACTGTGTGCCAGTGCTAATGAAGTTTCATTCAAATCCTTCCATCTAGGATGTGAGTGCTCTTGCTTTAAAGTGATGGTTCATTATATTACTCAGGGTTCTCTGGAGGAAGAGACTGGAGAGGGTGACTTGGTTGTCAACCTGATTATGTCTGGAATTAACTAAAGCTCAAGTGACTGGGCTCACCAGTGAGGGGCTTTTTCCCCCATTACGTCATTTGAAGTGGGAAGACCCACTTCTTTTAATCTGGATCTTTGAGGTGGGGAGATAAACCTTTAACCTAGATCTTTTGGGGTGGGAAGATGCATCTTTAATCCGGGCCACACCTTCTGCTGGAAGTCTCTACAAGCACATAAAAGGAGGAAGCTTTTGTGCTTGGCCTGCTTGCTCTCGCCTTGCTAGCAAGTCCATTCGTTCACTGCATTAGAGTCCACTTCTTTGGGATTCCAGTGCATACTGAAAACCAGCTGAGACCTCCAGCCTTGTGGACTGGACAACTTCTGGATTCTTGGACTTTCCATTCATAGGCAGCCATTATTGGATTAGCTGGACTACAGGTTATAAGTTATTCTAGTAAATCCCCTTTCTATATATAAAAGAGAGAGTCAGTCTATACATTCTGTTACTCTACAGAATTCCAACTAATATGGATACATGTAAGAAGGGAATATATTAGATAGGCTTGCAGGATACAGTCTGGGTAGTCCAATAATCAACATCTCCATCTGGAGAGGCTGTAGAGCTGGTGCTATTCAATCTCTGAGGCTAGATATCTCAGCTGGTGATGAAGATGTGAAGACCTGGACAAGTCCTAGAAAGCTGCCGGTCTTCATCCAAACAAGCTGGGTTCTGATGTCAGCCAGGGATGGATGCATCACGCAATGGAGGCAGGAGAAGCAACAGAGTAGATGAACACATCAGTTAGACATGAAGACAGTCAAGCAAAAGGCAAGAGCTACTGCCTCAGACCTTCTTATATCTGGATTGTTGCTGGAAGATAGTATGCTGATCTGAATTATAATGCCCCCCACAGGCTCATATATTGGAATATTTGGTACCCAGTTGATGGAACTGCTTGGGAAGGATTATGGGGTGTGGCCTTGCTGGAGGAGGTTTATCACTGTGGTGGGCTTTGTGGTTTCAAAAGACCCCTGTGATTCCCAGTATGCTTTCCCTGCCTGATAGTGATGTCATTGGTAGTAAAGATACGGATGATAATGATGGTCATGGTGATTATAATGATGGTGGTGATCATGACTGTGATGAGGTGTGTGCTGTCAGTGATAATGGTGTGGGGATAATAACGATGACCCCGAGGTTGGTGTTGGTGTTACTATAAGTATAGTATAGTTTGTAAGTAAAGAAATAGATGTATTTTCATGGTGGCAAAACACATCTAACGATCATAGAAATCAGGGGCTGGAGAGGTGGCTCAGTGGTTAAGAGCACCGACTGTTCTTCCCAAGGTCCTGAGTTCAAATCCCAGCATCCACATGGTGGCTCACAACCATCTGTAATAAGATCTGATGCCCTCATCTGGTGCTACAGTGTACTTACATATAATAAATGAATAAATACATGTTTGAAAAAATATAAATAAATGCAATGTTTTTAAAAAATCATAAAAATCAAGCTACAGGTCGTGGCCAGCATCCAGAGCTACCTGCATCCCCTTTGAGGTGGCTTCATTCTTGCTTTGTACACCAGCAAAGGTGCAATGGGTGCTTTGGGGTGCTCAGTGTTCAGCCCAGGTGTTCTTCTGCCCATGGACACTGGGACGTTGCTTCAGACTGACCACCATGGTCAAATGTTCATGAGGGGAGATCTTAGTGAGGCATCCAGATCACCTTAGAACCTAAACACCAGCTTTGGGACAAAATCTAGCCATTCCCCTGGTGCTCAGGATCTGGAGTCCCTAGCACCAGGGCCAACCTCAGGGTGAACATCAGCTATTATCATGGAAAAGCCAAGCCCCATTCTGCCCTTACTAAAAGGGCTTTTCACCAGGAACACTTTTAAATGAGACACCTCTTTAAATAGATAGGACCAATAATGCAAGGATATTTTTCCTTTGCTGGTAGCAAAGCCAAGGGTAATTAGCAGCACTGTGAAGATGCGGAAGCAATTGCCTCCATCATGCTAATTAGCAGTTACTAATAGTCATAATAAAGCCAACCAGAGGCTGAGTGACTGCTTGGGATGGTGACAAGCTCAGCTTTGGGGATCCCCTGATTCTCAGGGCCATAAGCTTGGCCCAGATTCACGTCTTTAATTCTGTTAGGTTAGATGGGGGGAAAACAGTAGTTAAATGTGGCAGACGATTGAAGGAGGTGGTCTGCTAGTCCCCCAAATTACCACTGTTGCTGAATGATGATATCAACAGCTGGCTTCGTTTACATGCCATCAGGAGTCTGTTCTTTGTCCCTCAGGCTAGCAATTTAGGCAACAGTCACTGCTACTCTCTCTGGTGCTACTCACCTTTGTGGGGGTTGAGGGGAGCAGAGTGTTCACTTGCCGGAAGTTGGTTCTCTAGAATCTGCTCTGAGCGAACCCTTCTGCTGGGCACCAGGCGTGGAAAAGGGACCCATACAAGGAAGGCCATTGGTCTCAGCCCCTAGGGAACATCAGCCAATAGAAACAAGACTTAGGACATATTGGTGTGGAAGGAAGAATTGCCAAACCAATTACTTCAGGATTCATCAGGAGTTCTGTGATGTCCATCATCATTGTCAACTTGACTGCACTTGAAATCACCTAGGAGACACACCTCTGGCTGTGTCTGTGAAAATATTCCCAGATAGATTTAACGGAGGACAGACCCACTCTGAATGTGGACATCACCATCCCAAAGACTGGGAACTGACTGAATAAAAGGGAGAAAGCAGGCTGGATGAACACAACCACTCACCTCTCCCTGCTTCCTGGCTATGCAGACATGTTTCCACAGTCAGATACAAAGCCTCAAGCTCCTGACACCACGCTTTTCCTGTCGTAATGGGCAGCATCCCCACACTGTAAGCCTAAGTGTCCTCTCCTCCCTTAAGTCACTTCTTATCGGGTATTTTGTCACACTGAAGAGAAACAGGACTGGTACCAGCTCTGTCTGGTTTGGTTTGGTAAATTCCATCTGCTGGGGCTGTATCGCCACAGCAGAACCCATAACAAAGCACAGCAAAGTTATTTAAAAAAAAAAAAACAAAACCCACCGAGTATGTTCGAGTGTGAAGGCAGATATGTTGTAACTTTTGTGGCATGTAATCTGATTTTAAAACCAGTGGAGACAGATGGGTCTCAGGGTTTCTCTACCTGACTAAACATAATCTCCCAAAGATGTAGGCTGAAGTTAATCACGTGTCTACATATTTAGCTGGCCCTTGGACAGGCAAATATTTACCTTATCTCTTAGGTCATGGGACTTTGATTATATCAATTGACTGAGCCATGATTTCTAAAAAGAAAGGTTTCTTTTTTAAAATGGTGATTCAGCCTGTCAAAGAACTCAAGAATGACCAACAAACATACCACCTGTGCCATTCTTTCCCACTGCAGACATTACTAATTGACTCCAGCACAGACATTAATAATCAATGCCAGCACTCTTGTCCTCTGAGACCCATCTTAGCCTCAGGATCTTTCTCATGGAACTGCTGTAAGGAGCCTCCAGAAGTGCATAGCCACTAAACAGTGCCTAAACTCATTTACTCTTCTTGGTGGCAGTCTTGAATCCATTGCTTTCTGTAAGCTATTCTCCCAGGCCACTATAAACATTGGCAGACATATTAAAGATTCACCCTCAAAAAAACCCTCAGTTGTAGCCATATGATGCTTCCCTAGCCTGGTTACCAAGAACATCCTCAATGGAACACCCTCCTAGCCCTCCAGGAGGGAACTGTGGCCCTCCTAGCCCTCCAGGAGGGAACTGTGGCCTGGTACAAAGGCGATGGGGAAATGAGAAATTCAAGCTAAGGAGAAACACCAGATAGGTCAGAAGAGAAGGCTAGCCCCACTGCAAAATGGCTCTTCTAACTCTGCCATGCAAGAGAGGGAAGCAACCTAGCAGGCAAGGGGACCACCAAGCTTTCTAGTGGGAAGGGTGTGTTCCCCAAGGCTGGCTTTCTGCTCAGGGCCTCTGTCTTGCCCAGGGTTTGAGCATCACACAAGGGACAAGGTTACCTGTTCAGCGTGGAGCTAACAAATGTTCTCTGGATTCCCCTATTTCCTGCCATTTCCTGGTTGCTCTGGCAACCATTCCTGAGGGCCTTGAATGGTATATTGGTCAGGTGTGTGTGTGTGTGTGTGTGTGTGTGTGTGTGTGTGTGTGTTATTAGAGTGGCTTACAGGCTGTAGTTCACATACTCCAACAATAGCTATCTCCCAATATAAAAGCCAAGAATCAAATTAGTTACTCAGTCAGAAGACTAGATGTCTCAGCAGTCCCAATCTGGGCCTAGCTAGGAGTCCCAGAGGATTTCTACAGAGCTGCTGGTGTTCAGTCTACATTGTTTTCCTGAAGAGTAGGTTTTAACACCAGCGGAGGAACCCCTCAGCAGCAGAACAGATGAACTTGCCTGTGGGAGTGAGAGCAAGCAGGCAAAAAAACCAAAAGCTCCCTCCTGTGTCTGCCACCAGAAGGTGTGGCCCAGATTTAGGGTGGGTTTTGGTGGGCAGCCAAGTTTAGCCATCACAAGAGTCATGTGGCTTCTCTGGGCCACAGTGTCCACAACTATCCAGCTATGAGAATAGCAGTGTCCTGGCTTCCCTATAGGTCAGTGTGCAGAGCCAGATGAGCCCTTCATGGGGACACTCTGTGTCTCATTTGTGGAGGCAGCTGTGTGAATCCACGGTACAGTGTCACAGAACAAACACGTAAACACCACCCAGAGCAAGCATTAGCAGGAGACTAGTGGAATCGAGCTACCACGCCTATGCCAACCTCTTCCTCCCTCTTTCCTTCTTCCTTCCCTCCCTCTCTCTTCCCTTTCTCTTTTCTTCTTCCCCTCTCCTTTTCCTTCTTTCTTGCTTCCTCTCTCCTATAATTTTCTCCCTCCTTCCTTCTGATGCTTCAGGTAAAAGCACTGTACCACCCAGAGCAGTGGGTCTCCACCTTCCTAATGTTGGGGCCCTCTAATACAGTTCCCCATGTTATGGTGACCCCCAACCATACTATTATTTTCATTGCTATCTCATAACTTTAATTTTGCTACTGTTTATGAATCATAATATAAATATGTGTATTTTCCAAAGTGATTCCCCCCAAGGGGTTGCAACCAACAGGTTGATCACCACTGACCTAGATAAAACCCAAGCCTCACAAAGACAGTTTCTTAAAGGACTTTGGGGTTTATTTGTTTGTTTTGTTTATTTGAAACAATTCCATGCAGCCCAAGCTAGCTTCAAACTCCGCAGTATCTAAGGTTGCCCTCAAACTTCTGCACTTCCAACCCCAAATCCCAAGTGCTAGAATTATAGGCACACATCCTCATGGGCAGCCACAACTTCATAATTTCAGTTTGGATCATAAAGACCATGCAGGTTGCCTGGGAGACACCTGATAAAGAGTAGAGGGGACTTTCTAGTCGATTTTTGAAACTTTGTATATGGCATTATTTCAGAATAAGACAAAATTCAATGTGGGTCTTTAAAACCTAAGGATTAGGGAACAAAGAATGGCTTAGTGGTTCAGAGCACTTATTTCCCTTTCAAAGGACCTGGGTTCAGTTTCCCAGCACCACACCAGGCATCTTACAACTACCTCTAACTCCAGTATCAGGGTTCCAGTGCCCTCTTTTGGCCTCCACAGGCACTGCATGCAAGTGATGCATATACATACATACAGGCACACACAGAGATGAAATAAAAATAAATTAATATATATATTAGAAATGTATTTACTAGGGGGATGGGATAGAGGGTTTTTGGGGGTGGGAATTGGGAAAGGGGATAACATTTAAAATGTAAATAAAGAAAATATCTATGTCAGGACAGGACATTATGGCGTTTACCACAGTCACAGCCTCCTGTGCCTTGTTCAGTAGAGGTGCTCTTAGAAGGCAGCAGACATCGTCCCCTGATCTCCCTCCTCAATGGGATAAGCATCTAGTTCCTTCTTCATGTTGTCTGTTGACATAAATTCACAGTAGCTAGAAATGTACACGTCCCCATATTTCAGGTCTAAACACTGAGGCGCCAGTGGATCTTCCACAGCGCCTCAAAAAGTCTGTGACTGGGGATGGATGGGGAGATGGCTCAGCGGGCAAGCACGGACACCTGGGCTTAAATCCCTAGCACCTACATGAAAATCTGAGCATGGACCAACATGTGCCTACAATGCCAGCATGGCAGGGGACATAGGGTCATTAGAGTTTGCTGTCTACCTGCATAGCTCCCAGTTCACCCAGAAATACTGCCTCAAGTGAATAAAGTAGAGAGTGAGAGAGTGGGCAAGGCACCTGACCTCCTTTTTCTGGCTTCCATGCACGTGACCACACACACACACACACACACACACACACACACACACACACACACATACACACAGGGCGTGGAGGAGGCATGGTGGCTTACATCTGTCATCCCAATACTTGGGAGACAGAAGCAGGAGGATTCTGAGTTTGAAGCCAGCTGAGCATACAACGAGGCTATGATTCAAAAAGACAAAATAAAACAGCCCATGGCTTGCCTCTCTTCCCCTGGTAGATTTGTCTCCTCGCCTCTTCCTTGAGGAGCAGCGGTATTGCCAGTCTCTGTCCGTGACAAGATTTCCTTTCTTGAAAAAAAAACGACTAAGTAAAATCTTTAAACTCCATTTGTCTCCCGTTCTCTCTGCGAAGCCGGAGGAGCCCAGCACCTGGGAGAATTGATAAACTCTAAGAGCTGTTAATTACTCTCATATGGAAAGAAACTGATAAGGCCTCCCCGAGTCTAGGGAGCTGGCTCTCGCACTGGAGGCCCTCCAAGAGGTCCCTTGGGAAAACAATGGATTGGGAGATGTAGGTGGGGTCCACATCTTGAAGCTATCCCTAAAAGTAACCACTTGAGTGGGTCAAGGACTGTCAGTGGCTAGGCCTGGTGTCACTCCTGATGGCTCATTTCTATGCCAAGACAACTAGAGTTGAAGCCCATCAGGGAGGGAACAGTCCCTGTGTCTCATGGGGAGGTGACCCAGATTCTGGCCACTTTCTGGTGATGCTTTGACTACATGCAAGTCTGTTTCAGTGTTTTTAATAGCTTTCGTGCCTCAGGAAAACCATACTTTGCTCATTGTGGATTTACCCTAAATGCCACCATTAACATTTTTAGTGAGATTTCCTCTGAGTGTCTTGTGCCTGGTCACATGAGGACAGCACACACATGTACAGTTATGTGTAAGCTATGTCCCCACAGGGTGACCTGTAACCTGCTACCCTGCAGTCCACTATCCTAGTTACTTTTTTGTTGTTGTGATAAAATGCCCGCAGGACAGATGCTAACTTAAGGAAGGCAAGGTAGGTTGTGGTTCACAGTTAGAGGATACAGCCCATCATGGCAGGGAAATCGTGACAGCAGGAGCCTGAGGCAGCTGGTCACATAGCATCCACAGTCAGGAGGCAGAGAGGGATGGATGAGTGCTGAAGCTCAGCTTACTCTCTCCTCCTTAGTTATCTGGTACCCTGGGCTCTGGTACCCTGGGCTCTGGTACCCTAGGCTCTGGTACCCTGGTCTCTGGTACCCTAGGCTTTGGGACAATGCTGTTCACATTTGAGATGAATCTTCCCACTCCGATTAGCCCAATCTAAATTCTTTCTTATAGACAGAGTCTCCTAGGTGACTCTAGATGGTGTCACACCAGTAGTTGGGGTCAGTCATCATGTCTTCTTACACAGAATGCACAGTGACATATATATATATAGTGATGGCTTCTCGTAGATCATCTCATTCCTCTGTCCCCATACCCACCGAAGTGAATTCCACAGCGCTCTCGATGTTACAGTAGATATCATGGGGCTCAGAGCAGGTAAGATGCTCCCCTAAGTCTGGGACCCGAATTGGGCAGCCTGGGGGTTAATCCATCCTCTTTACTGAAATCTACACCACCAGTCTGTCCTGAATATAGGGATTACTGGTGGGTCTGGCTCTGGATGATAAATCCTTGTCACACACTGTCCTTACTGTTCCTCACTCAGCACCATCCTACACTTTTGTTTCCAGGACAGACATCACTAGTCGATCACAGCACCTTTTCCTCAGGCTCCTAGACTACTGAAGAGCCCATGGATGTGATTATGGATATCCTCCCTATCTGTCTAATACAGCCCTCTCCTTTGTGCATGAGAAAGCAGCCTGTGGCATTGACTTGTCTGCTCTGTGGCTGTCCATCTTACTCCCCTAAAACAGAGTCTTTCAATGAACCTAGAGCTAGGCTGGCAGCCAGCAAGCCTCAGCAGCCCATCTTCTTTCCCACCCCACAATTATAGGCATGCATGTGACCTTGCCCAGCTTCTCACATGGATGCTGAGGTTCAAACCTGGGTCATCATGCTTATATCAGCAAGCAATTTTACCCACCGCGCCATCTTCCCAGCCCCTAGCTGTGGGTTGTTTTAGAGGCAGGAGAACAGAGCTCCTGGGAAGTTCTCATCCATAGAAGTTAACAGTCATTAAGCAGAGTCTCGTCTCCATGCAGATTCCCACAAGTTACAGAGAAGAAAATGAGACGCGGGCTTGGATTAGCATAATTACCACTGTCTGCTTCTCATTGCCGATTTTCGGGGCATGGTGCAAGAGGACAGGCCCTTCCTGGCTCGGACACTGTCCGTGCCCAGGACTCCACGGGGTCTTTCCTGGAATGGTACTTTAATGATCACTCAAGTGGTGTTTAGCCTCCAATTAGGAGCACAAAGAAAAGCTGGAGCTAAGTGGGGTGAATGTTCCAGAAAATGCACCCACTTAGAAGAAGCCGGGAGAGTTAGCAGGCACACAAAGCCACCTCTTGACTGAAGCAGACGCCTTGAAGTCTCCCATGACTCTACCCCCGACTGTCTGGGAAGGAAGTGGCTGAAGAATTGGCCAGTTTAGAATTGTGCCTGAGACTGCCCCCTTGTACATGGGAGGTGTGGCTGCAAATTGGCCTCTCTGCAGGCACACCCATTCAGACGCATAGCAAGCTTGTCCCAGACCTCAGGAAGTTCATGGGGACAGCCAGGGTCTGATGAAAATCTACCTGGGCAAATCTTTCTGAATCACTTTATCTTATTTATTTTAATTTGTTTTCGAGATGGGTTTTATGTGACTAAAGCTGGTCTCCAATTGTGTATAAAGCCAACGATGACCTTGAACTTCTGATCTTCCTGCCTTTACTTCTCAAGTGCTAGGATTACGGGTATGCACAGCCACACCCAGTTTACAGGATGCTGGTGCTCAAACCCAGGGCATCATCCATGCTGGGCAAGATTCTACTCATTGAGCCACATCGCCCAGCTCCTCCCCATCCTCCTGAGCCTAAGTCCTGCTCCTAAGTGGGGCCTGTTGGAGGCTCTTCCCTAGTCACCTAGCTCCTCCTCACCCCCACCTCCACTTTGCCCTTATGCCATTGCTACCAGACCCACTCCTTAAAGGTAAACTCAAGGCATCAAGCACAAGGTTCGGAAGGCTAACTTTGACCTCCTGCTGACTTACCTTTCAGAAACACTGTTTGCCCAACACTAGGCATCCTGTAATGGCGCCTGTTCATTCCAATTAGTTTAGGAGAGAATTCCTGCTGCTGTTGCAGACCTACCTCACCACATCGGCAGGCTTTCCTCCACCTTCTCATTAGGTGAGGTCCCTACAGTAGGACCAAGGAGGGAATCATCCTGAGTTGCTTAGCATGGACAAAGCCCTGGGTCCCAGCCTCCGCACCACACTAAGCAGGCACGGAGATCGAGGTCAGCCTTGGCTACAGACAGAGGTGGAAGCCAACCTGGGATACACAAGGCCCTTAAATATAAAATAAAATAAAACCTGTGTAGTCTGCAGAGGGCTGACTGTGGGAACTCTTCCATCCCAGTTGGTGCTGGGATGCCAGGTGACCTAAAACAACCTCTAAGGTCACAAATGAAGCCATCTCGGTCGGGTTTCTCTCTTACGCATCCCTTTCCCTGTATGTGTACAGTGAGTATAGAAAGTGACTTGTGGGCTTTGAATGTCTTCTTCCTAAGGACTGTGCTGAAAGGAGACTTCATCTCTTTATGGGAACTGCCTTTCAGTGTGGAGGGGAAGAAAGCCCAGAATGAAACCCTCCATGTCTCCGCCAGCCGAGGGTCAGCACTAGCCTTTCACTTGGTGCAGGGTTTTAGTTAAGCATCCCTTTACATTTTAATTCAGATATTGGGGTTTGAGATACTCTGTCCCAAGTGGGAGAAATTGTTATCTGTCTGCCAAAAAGAGTTGTGAAACTCACTTGAGAATCTCCAAGCCTCTGCCTGCAAGCTGGAGCTCAGATGTTTAGAAAGAGCAGAAGTCAAAGCGAGGACTGTGGCACACATGATGCCTGTCCCTAACATGCCAACCCTCAGTGTCCTCGGGTAGAATTCACACTGACATCATTGGGATATGTGTGCCTCCCCGACAACCCAGACTTGGTCCATACCTGCTGCTTCTGCTGCCTCTCCAGGACCTAGAATCTATGACGTGGCAGAAGATAGACAGCTGGCTGCCAAGCCAGCAGAAAAAGCTGGAAGGTACTGGAAAGGAAATCAATTCCAACCCAAGGACTGAGTTGGAGACCCAGCTCTTCCACAGTCTGCCTCTGTGACCTTGTGTGAATTCGTCACCCTGAGTTTGAAAATCCCCAACAGTGAAATAGTGTTAGTAGTAGCTACCTGATGAGGGGTGTGTGTGTGTGTGTGTGTGTGTGTGTGTGTGTGTGTGTGTGTGTGACTGTATGTGTATGTGTCTGTGTGACTGTGTGTGTATGTGTCTGTGTGACTGTGTGTGTATGTGTCTGTGTGTGTGTCTGTGTTTGTGTGTTTCTGTGTTTGCATGTTTGTCTGTGTGTTTGTGTCTGTGTGTGCATGTCTGTGTGTGTCTCTGTGTCAGAGGACAACCCCAGGGATTGTTCCTAAGGTGCAATCTTTCTATCTCTTTGGCATGGAACTAGCCAACTAGGTTAGGCTGGCTAGCCATGAACCTCAGGAGTCTTATCTCTGTGTCCCCAGTGCTGGGTTACAAGTGAGCGCATTCATGCCTGATTTCTTTTAACATGAATTTTGGTTATGGAACTTGGGTCTTCTTGCTTGCAAGACCAATACTTTATCAACGGAGCCGTCTCCACAGCCCGTATTTCCTGAGGTTTTACAATGAAACTCTATAGGCGATGGTACTATAATACAAACACTGGAACAGTCATTGCCTGGAAGATGGCGTGGAAGGCAAACTGTGGTTAGCCTGCCCATTTAGCTCAAAGGGGACATCCTGAGCCCCACACCATTCTGACATCATACGGAAGCAACAAAATGAGTTTGGCAAGTTTGGCCTGTATCTTCTCTGGGAAGCACCCACCACTTCCTGGAGGCTTCTCTGAAAAGAAAAACAAGAGAAAATTAATTTTTTAAAGCAGGGAGGTGGGGCAAAGGAAGATACAAGACCTTGAGTATGCCATCATGTTTCCCAGCATCCATTGCAGGTTGAAATCCTGGCCCAGGTCTTCACTCCCTTGAGTAGAATTTTATGTAGATACTGTGGCTATGGCCGCCTACGAGTGGCTGGACTTCAGTGCCCCTTCCCTACAGACTCAGCCAAAAGGTTTCCTTGGCCAAAAAAAAATGCCAGCTAGCAGTGTATGATAACCTGGGCCTACACTCTTTCCTGTTGCTAGGATGGTCCTGTCTTTTCTGCATCCCCCCGACCCCAGCTCTCGGGTCACAGGTACATACCTCCACACCCAATCTTTGTGTGGGTACTGATGATCAAACTCAGCCCCTCATGTTTGTATAGCAAACAACTACAGCCGTTGAGCCATCTTCCCATCCCCCTTCATGGAGGTGAAATGTAAAGCTGCAGGGAGGGGCACCCGTGGAGCACCCGATGCCATAGAGATACTGCATAGCAGGATAGCTGGGTTGCATCAAACCCTGACATTTCTTATTTCAATAATTGAAGCGGCCAAGTTGAAGCTTGTTGCTATGAGCACGTCCCGCCGTGGCTTTGGTTGTGCCGTGGCTCTGCAAAGAATGAGGGGGAAAAAAATCAATTTCCACTGTCCACAGAGTTTGATTTATTACTGCTGAAAGAAGAAATTCTTTATCTCCTACCCAGTCTTGGAAAGGACTGGCTCACAGTCAGCTGCGAGAGTCTCGAGGAGGGAAGCCGTGTTTGTCCAAACTTTAGCGTTTTGATAACCTTCCTGACTATTCAGAGGACGCTCGCATGCTCCCAATTTTTACAGCCCTCGTTTGTTTTTGATTAAGCAATTATAGGCACTAAAAGACAATCTGTGGAGTGTGGTCGGCCTTCCTGCAGGACTGTTGCATGCCAAGGAGGCAGCAGAGGGCTTTGGTTTTCATGACCATGGGAGGGAGAGGGGAGTGGTTGGCTAGGAACAAGAGACTAGAGGGGCCCTAGGAGCAAAGTCCTGGCTACCACTGGACACAAGCCCTGGTGCAAATTTCATTTTTTGTTTTGTTTTGTTTTGTTTTGTTTTGTTTTGTTTTGTTTTGTTTTGTTTGAGACAGGGTCTCACTGTGTAACTCAGGCTAGCCTCAGTCTCACAGAGATCCACCTTTCTCTGCCTCCTGGGTGCTGGGATAGAAGGTGTGTGCCACCACACCGAGCCTTCGGTGTCCTTTTCTAAGCAGTGGGTATATTCACCACCTCATCTCCTGGTGTGAATTAGTCACCCTGAGTTTCAAAATCCCCAACAGTGAAATGGCGTAACCACCTGTTGAGGGGTGTGTGTGTGTGTATTTGTGTGTGTGTGTATGGTGTATGCATGTGTTTGATGGTTGTGTACATATTTGCATGTGTGCGTGTGTGCTCACCCATAGTGGCCATAGGAAAATTCATTGTCCTCTATCCCTCCCCATCTTATTCCTTGAGAAAGGATCTCTCATTGAATCTGGGGCTTAACATTTTTTAACTGAGAGGGTTGGCCAGGAAAACCCAATGATTCTACTGTCTTCAGACACACAAGAGCGCTTGGGCACACTCAGACACACACACAGGTATGTAAACACAGAAATATGCACACATGCAGACACTTGAATACACACACAGCCACACCCAGGTATACACACACAGCCATGTCTGAATTCTTCTGTGAGTGATGGGGACCAAACTTGTCTGCAGCAAGTGCTTTTACCCACCAAGTCCTCTCCCCAGCTTGATCCCTTTATTCTTGGGGATGCACACCCCTACACACTTCCTTTGGGGGATCACGCCACACACACACACCTGATGTTTTCCAACAGTCTGAACTTGTAGATCCTCTCCAGAAAAATCTCCAGTGATCTCTGGGACTACAGTGGTCTTTGGGAATTAATTCACAGGAGACTCAAAAGTCCCTGGGAATTAATATTCCCTCCTTGCAGCCAATGGCTGACCCCTGGGGAGACATGAGCACCCGGGATCCTTGCTGAGGTCTGGCTTACTATCCAGAGCCCCGTGGGACTTCAGGATAAGACTGCAGAGACGAGGCTTGCCTGGAAGCAGCCCTCCATTGGCTTTCTCCTCTTCCCTGAACATCTTCCCCACGTTCTCACTGGAAGACTTGTATCCCTAAAAACATCATTGTATCCAGTCCCTCAGCTTTTGGATCTAATGCCTCATTTTGCCAAATTTAGAGTTAAATGTTCGAATGTTGTTTCTTTAAAGGTGGTACTGGTAAAGTCTTAGAGATGTGCTTTGCCCAGTCACTGGCACCTTGTAAAGCTCGATGCACACAGATCCATCCACATCATGGTTGAGCTAAAGCCTAGGCAAGAACAGTCCTGGAACAAGGCCTCCTCATTGCCCTGGAGCCTACACACACACACACACACACACACACACACACCCGAAGCCCCTGCACAATGCCTCTAGAATGACTGCATATTTTATTTTTACATGTCTTCATTGCAAGGAAGGCATGTACAGGTACAACATGTACACATATGGGGGGTCAAAGGACAACCTGCAGGAGTTGGTTCTCTCCTGTATCCACCATGTGACTACCAGGGATGAAACTCAAGTTATCAAGCTTGATGATAAGAGCCCTGACCCACTGAGCCAACTCACTGGTCCTAGAATGATCTTTGGAAATAGAGCAGACAACTACGCAACTGTGTAAGATCCTAGGGCAACGGTTCTCAACCTTCCTAAGGCTGCAACCCTTTAATGCAGTTCCTCATGGTGTGGTGACCCCCAATTATTACATGGCTACTTCATAACTGTAATTTTGCTACGGTTATGAATTATAATGTAAATATCTGATATGCAGAATATCTGATATGCAACCCCAAAGGGGTTACAACCCATGGTTGAGAATTGCTACTCTAGGGACTACTCAACTGTGCACAAGTACACAACAGGCCAGGATCTAAACATTTTAGATTCTGTAGGCTGTAAAGTGCCCTGCAACTCTTCACCTCTGCCTTTATAGCCCCAAAGCAGCCATAAGCCGTATGCAAGCAAGCGGGTATGACTAGCTTTCAATAAAACTTTATTTATAAAAATAAGCAGTGGGCCAGATTTGGTCGGCAGGCTGTAGTTCTGCCAAATTCTAGTCTACACGACAGCTGAATAGTGTAGACTTGTTCTTTCCCCAGCCACCATCTCTATTCTACTTTCCTTCCTAATTGATTTGCCTCCTGTAGATCTCTACCATATTCCTGCACAGTACACAAATGTCAACTGCTTCTCTCTTGGGACCTGGAGGCTCCTTCCTGAAGCCTCCTGCATGGTTAGTTTTTGTTATTGTGCAATTACCAACTCAGATGTGACTCCTCAAAGATTCATCTGTGACTCTACAAGGTCTGCTTGCCCTGGTCCTTCTTGAGTGAATCACAATTGTTGTTAACTTAGTCCCCTCCTCACTTCTTTGGAAGTGTCTCTGTTCTCCTGGAAAGTGAGCTTCAATAATGTCTGTATCAGCAGCATCTCCAGCCTGTATCCTAGGGCCTGGCCCCAGAAGTGTTGAATAAGCATTTGTTGACTTGGTGGTTTCCTGAGTGCCCCTCACACCACACACACACACACACACACACACACACACACACACACAGAGAGAGAGAGAGAGAGAGAGAGAGAGAGAGAGAGAGAGAACTAGGATTTGGGATATTGTCTTAAGAATAATGAAAGTCTTCAAATACACAGTCATTCTCATGTCTCCTTCCTCATCCATTATCCCTGTAAATGGAGCACCTCCCAGGAGGACTGCCAGAGCAAATCCTCCATCTTCCTTTCTCTGTCCTAAGCCAGGGCCATGAATCTCCAATCTCCAGGCTAAAGACACCATGAGGAAGGCGTTCTCCAAACACAGCTCTGAGATTTCCAGTTAATTAAGGAGGGATCTAGGAGTTAGTCAACATCTGGGAGGCAGGTGTATTTCCCACTGTGTGTGGCTGACTCCCACTCCAGCAGATACAGCACTGCAGGAAAATGAGCCTCTTCCCAGCATCCTCAACTCCTGGCCACCTGGTGCTCTCCACGGGAAGACCATGGCACCTGCTCAGCAAAGCAAAGCCACCAACACGCCTACTGTCCTACTCATTTTGTGCAGAGATGGGAAAGCGACAGTGTCTTCCCTGGGGAGCCGGACTCAGCGTCAGCAGCCTGCTCTGTACAGAAGCTCTGAAACCTGCTCAGTGCTGCGGAGGAAATCAGCAGCAGTGATGGAGAGAGAGCGCAGTGCTATAAGCCAGGACTGCAGTTAGGTGACCTGGCTCAAATCCAAAGTCCACACCTGGTTGTGTACATTTGCTGAGGATTCTGAAGTCCCTGGCGCTTCAGCTCTCTCATCTGTAAAATGGCAATTAGGACCGAACCATTTTCAAAGACTAAATGGGTTGCCACCTTCACATATTATGTGCCACATGGAGCAGCATGTGTTTGTGGGAAACGCCCTGGAAGTGATTCTACTGGGCCATGGCTAATTTTCTAGCCCAGGGTTCTCCTGGCTGTTAGGTACTTTTATGTCCTAGTGACCAAATACCTGATAAAAGCAACTTAATGGAGGAAGGCTCTGTTTTAGACCCTGGTTGCAAGGAAGGCTGGGCAGAGGTCATGTCAGTGGGAATCTATGTCAGGGAATCCTCACATCCTACAAATGTGGCAGCAGAGGAGGAGTCCACATCATAACCTCCAAGGCCCACCCTGGTGACCTAAGTCCTTCAGGCAGGAAACATATCCCAAAGTTTCTACAAGATCCCCAAACAGCACTACCAACTGGAGACCAAGTGTTCAACCACAGGAGCCTGTAGGGGACATTTCACATTCAAACCACACATTGGGCAAGTTGGATCAAAGGAGGATGGAACAACGTGCCTTGGACACTAGAGACCATTATTCTGGTGGGGTTATTAAAGACTTATTTGCAGGCCAGCAATAGTGCCTATACAACGTGTACTTGTAGTCCCAACACTTTGGAGTATGAGGCAGGAGGATCATAAGTTGGAAGAGAGTGTGAGCTATAAACTGAGTTCCAAGCCAGTTCAAGCAAGCAGTAATTTTGATCTCAAGAAGAAGGAGAAGAAGAAGAGGAGGAGGAAGAAGAAGAAGAGGAGGAGGAAGAAGAAGAGGAGGGAGAGGAGGAGGGGGAGGAGGAGGAAGAAGAAGAGGATGAGGAGGAGGAAGAAGAGGAGGAGGAGGAGGAGGAGGAGGAGGAGGAGGAGGAGGAGGAGAGCTGGAGACAAAGCAACAAATTCTTACCTGTGTTGAAGACATTTGTACACACTTTAAGGGCAATACAAAGCAAGGGCCCTCCCTCCCCTCCACAGAAAGGGTGTGCTCCTCTCAGGTTAGAAGGCTCTTTCAGACTCTTTCTAGAGGGAATGAGAATTAGGCATGCCAGGCACCAGGCCTAAGCTCCTCATCTCACCTTCTTGGTCCCTCTCCTAGAGGATGATGGCTGTCCATGCTCAAGATGGCAATCCCGAGTGTCCTCATTCATGGAAACTGTGGCCTGGAGCACTGGGGCTGCTGGGATGCTCCATGAAGAATGAGTGGACAGTTCCTCGATCTGTGTTTCCATGGATACCAAAGCTTTGATTCCTCATCTCCATCCTAAGGTGTGGGCCTTGTGGGGGGAGGCTTTTCCTCTCCAGTCTCTCGTACCACAGCTCCAAGATGGAGGACAGAGTTGCCTCCAGGAGAGTGTTCACACCTAATCCTTAGCCAGGGATGTCAGTGAATGTAATCTTTTTACTCTTGGTGACTTCATGGCCCACTGCAGTGAGCAGAGGCACTTCTGCTGGAACGAGGCTGGGGAGGAACCAGAAATACCCACAGCAGAAGTGAACAAAGCAGACATCTAGGTAACTGCAAGCTGTCTTTAACGTATCATGTCGACCTCAGCTCAGCTCATGCATTTAAGGTCACACTCTCGAGCCTTAGGCGACCAGGTGGCCAGCTCTGTGACAGTCTGGGGCCTCATTTGTTTCCCACATTGCTGTGTTTTTCCAGTACAGGAAACAGTGCCTGGTGTTTGCCAAAACCAAGATGAGTTGAACAAATGAATTAATGAGGCATCCCTTGGCCATCAGATACGGCCACCTCGCCCAGCCTTCCTCTGGGTCTTCAGAGACTTTCAAGGTAACATCTTGATGGCTGCCTCGTGAACAAACATCTTCTGGAGCCAAAGTACCATCTTTAGCCCCTCCCCCTTTTCTGCAGAAAAAAAAAATATGGTCAACCTGTGGTCCCAAGTGTGGCCATCACTGGCTGAGTGTGACCAAGTCTCAATGCCCTGAATTGATACTCATGGAGAAGGCAGAAACAGACTCCCTGTGTGTTTAGACCCAATCACCATCCCTCAGATTCAGGACCCCTTCACTGACTGACTCTATGGGGTTCCATTAATAAGACAAAGCTCATGTGATAGGGGTTCCCTAGAGTTGGGCCACATAGTACCACTATGGTTACTTCCAGTTGTCAGGGACCCTCAATCTCCCTGAGTGTCTGAGAGCTCAGAAACCTCCCCAGAGATGATCCAGGAAACCATTCTGTTGTCTGTGTTCGTCACGCACACCACTCACCACCTCGCTAGACACTCAAGAGCTGAAAAGCAAAAAGAACTTGAGAAATTCTTAGTCTTGGGAAAATAGAGACAAAGAAAAGAAAGAGAAGAGAAAAGAGAAGAGAAAAAGAGGAAAAGGGAGCTGTAGAAGTATACAGTCCTCCTAGAATAAAAGCTGTCACAGCCCTGGGATGACAGAGGGACCCCGGTATCATATTGGAGCTGTGATCTTGAAGGGTCCCTTTGGCCACACTTACAAAGTGTGCCAAGCAGCCTATGGAAAGACAGATGTGGCAGGCCCATCTTCCCTGTATGGCTCAGTCAGTGCCAACACATAAACTACACCAGGAGCCAGGAGCCAGTGCTGTCAGTGGGTCTGGGAGCTGGAATCATGACAAGAATAAGATGAGAGGCCACACTAGTCCTTCTGTGTCCTCACTATGCAAGCCTCCAGCATATCTGTCACCTGCACATCCGTACACTCCAGCTGTCACCTGAGTTTGCTGCCATGGTGGGGAAATATATTGGGGGTGGGGGCTGCTCGGAGAGCTCCAGGGCTTCAGGGCTTACTCCGTCCATGGCCAGTGTTACCTCAGAGACTTCCTGGATGTCCTTTCTGGATGTGAAATCTCAGGGAAGTCAGGGACCCCCATTGGGGAGGAAATGGGTGCACTTTCCTGTTTGCTTTTCTCTCTTTTTGCAAATAATGGGGTTGAGGTTGGTTGAACGTTAACCATCAATGAAGCATTCCGACAACAGATGGGATCTAGAAGAAGTCAGGGTTCCTGGCGAGAAGGCCCATCTCTCTAACAATAGCAGCCTTCCCTCCTAACAGTTAGAGAGCCCTACATTTATTAGAGTCTGTTCTGTTTCCCCTTGAGACAGCTAGAAGCAACACTGGGAGGGGGTGTCGGGGGCGGTTCTCCTTTTAGCTGAAAGTCCAGAGACAGGGAGGGGCTCGCTGTTTCCTCCACACAAGAAATCAAGTAACGCTTAATATTTCGACTCAGTCCAAATCCCAAACACACAACTTGGAGGGAGGCACTGCTGGACAGTGAGAGCCTTTGTGGACAGACTTCCTTGTAGGGGCATGGGTGAATGGTCCCCTGCCACCTGCCTTCCCAAGGATGGCCCAGTGGCACAGAGCCAGGGGACATGTTGGGAGCAAGTGCTGCTTGGCTGACCTTGAAAAACTTCAGCAATTGATGTCCAAGGGCAGTCACCTAAAAAATAGAACTTTCTGGGCTAGGGCTCAGGGACTTTAATTGAGCTGCCTGCATGTGGGCTCCAGTGCTGAGGTAACAGCCCAGAGGGAGGTAAAGACCACTTTTATTCTACAGAGTGTTCCTGAGGGGCCTGCAAAGTTCAATTCTCCTTTCTGCTTCTAGAATATAGGGGCTAGAGCATCCAGGAAGGAGCCTTAACCTGGGTTTGGGCATGGTGCCTGGGTTTGGGCATGGTGCCTGGGTTTGGGCATGGACCACACACCTTAAAGGAGCAAGAAAGAGCTTATTCTGAAACCAAAAGAGTAACCACGGCCTGTAAACATGAAGTCAGGTTGTCCCAAATACCATGTTCCAATGTGGTGACCATCTCAAAGTTCTGTATAGTAACAGAACAAAGTCATTGAATCAAGATGCTTTGTAAGTACACTGGTGGGCACATCAGGTAGGTATATAACAGCCAAGGGCGTAGGTATATAACTCTGCCATTGGCTTCCTTTCTTCTCTGACAATAAGCTTAGCTTTGGGTCGGTGGGAGCTGGGGGTCTGCTCATATATTCCAAATCGATTTACCTAATGATCATAAGGATGTCAGGTCCCTCCCAGAAGTGGTCCACAAATGGCTATTTTGGGGGGATAACACAGATCAAGAGCCCTGGACCTGCAATAACCCCACCTCTCCATAACCCCCGAAGGTCTGATGAGTTAGCAAGCCTTTGTGGAATCGTCACTGTAGATGGGGCATCTCTGGCGGAACTTCAGCTCATGGTCATCCTGAGTCATCACTGAGATCAAAATGTCCACCGAAGCTCGGAGAGCAGCAAGCAACCGCCAAGTCCAAGAGTCAGCTCTCACTGTCCCACATCTCCATCTGAGCATGTTTGTAAGCACAATGGGTTCCTCGTGCAGCCTGAGGAAGGAGGTCAGAGGGGAAAGAAGATGTAAGCACACGTTCTATATATGCTATCATGGCACAGTTGTTTATCCCAGCCATCAGAGGGAAGGGGCAAGCAGATCTCCACGAATTCAAGGCCAGCCTGGTCTACACGGCAAGTTCCAAGCTAGCCAGTCCCACATAGTGAACTGTCTCAAATTAATTGATTAAATTAGCATTTTCAATGTTCTATTCATGTTGATACATTAAATATCAGATTTTTAATTATTGTGCGTGTGTGTATGCATACATAATGCTGTATGCATATCTAATATGTGTATGTATGTGGAGGTCAGATGACAACTCTGGGGAATCGGTTCCATCCCTCCCCCTTTATGTGAGTTGCAGGGATTCAAACTCAGGTTGCCAGGTTCGGGCAGCCAGCTGTTACCCACTGAGCATCTCACGCCGCTGGGAGGATCTTCTGAATTATTTGTTGCATTTGGTGAAAGTTATGCATTTGCCAGGCACTTCTCAGAAACTGACAGTGCAGGCGGAACCACAAGTCTGCTGTGTTGGGTACAGGGGTGGCTCCACAAAGCTAGGAGCCAGCAGAACCTCAGCTGGGGTTATACTCTCTTGGAGCTGGGTAGACATGTCTAAGGAGGCAGGCACCTGAGAGTGTGAGGCCCATTCCTCCTCTCACCGTATGGCCCTTGTCATAGCTAGGATTTCTACTGCTGTGATTAAACACCATGACCAAGAGCAACTTGGGAGGGAAAGGTTTGTGTAGAGAGGATCTCTTGTGTATCATATGGACAAACCACCTGTCCATTAAAGAACCTACAGTCACAGCTGAAGAGATGGCTTAGTGGGTAAGAGCACTCGTTCTTCCTCTGGAAGACCTGGGTTCAATTCCCAGCACTGACGTGGAAGCTACCAATAATCTACAACTCCAGTTCCAAGGCATCTGATGCCCTCCTCTGGCCTCTGCAGACACTGTGTGCACAGGGTACACACATACGTGCACTGCAAACACACAAATAGGTAAAATTAAAATAAAAGAGAAAGGAAAAAGTATGAACCTATGGCCTGTGGGAAGGGCTAGAATAGAAGGTGGGACATCTGGAGGCAGAGAGAATTCTGGGATGGTGCAAGGCGTGGGAGATGTACCCAGGAAGATGTGACAAGATGAACGCATGGTACCTGAGCACAGGTAACCAGCCGTGTGGCAGAATGTAAATTAGAATATATGGGTTATTTTAAGTTATGATCTAGTCAGAGAAGAGCCTAGCTATATGGCCAAGGTATCTCTAAATTTATTTTGAGTCCAAGTCTTATTTCTGGGAGCATAAGGCTGGGATGAAAAATGACTTAGCTTCTACTGTTTCATGAACAGTTTGTAGTCCATAATCCAGGGCAATCAGGGCAGGAACCTGGAGGCAGGAGCTGATGCAGAGGCTGTGGAAAGTATTGCTTGCTGGTTTGCTCAGTCTGCTTTCTTATAGCACCCAGGATCACCAGACCAGGGGTGGCACCATTCACGATGAGCTAGATCCTTCCACATCAGAGGCTTGCCTGCAGGCCATTGGGAGCCATTTCTCAATTGACTTTCTGTCTTCCAAAAGGGCTCTAGCTTATGTCAAACTAACCAGGACAGTCCTCATCCTGTGACCACTTGAGCTCTCTGAAGGGATTAATCCCAAGAGTGGTTGTTTGGATGGCCAAGGTGGAGGCTCAGCCTCTGAAGTCACCTTGTGTCACTCTACCCTGCATTTCATGGCCAAGACAAGAAACCACCCTTCCCCAAGCACAGAGTCGAGGGAAATGTCTCCACCTCTCTGCGGGGCCACTAGGATAGGTCCTACACCTTGGGAATAATGCTGCAGTCATCTTTGGAAACACAACTTATCGTTTCTTTTTCAGACCCCAGAATGTCACTTGTACCTCCTACCACTAGGAGGCAGCATAGGCTCCCTCTTGCTTCCTCCTGAAGCTTTCCTGGGGCCTTCTGGCTCACAGCACCGGATGGTAGAACCTGAGACTCTCACTTTGTGTTGTTCTCTTGGGTGACAAACAGGGCTTCCCTCTTGGGGGGGGGGGGGGGGGGGCGGAGGGCAGTTCATGAATATATTTACCTGTGCATTTAAGAACCACCATGGATCCGCAAGGGTCTCTGACCTCAAGGAAATCCTGAACAAACAAGATGTAAGTCTTAGGGTGGCTGCTTTGTCTTTGATTTGTAGGCTGCTTTGTATTGATTACCTGTGATGGGCTTTGTTAAGTTCCTTTTGGCAAGCTCTCTTCTCCGTGGGGATCCTGGGAAGGATCAGACTTTTGTTATCCCCCCCCCCCATTATGTCCCCCCCCCCCCCCCGCCCCAGGGCTCAGGTGATAAATATCTCAAAAAAAAAAAAAAAAAAAAAACACAATGGCCCTCTCTCTTTCTGATTGTTTGTATTTTGTTTGCTTGTTTGGACTTCAGATTTACTACTAATGAGCAAAGTCCCTGTCAGTATCCATCCTCAGTGATGCTCACGGCAGAGTAACTGGGGCAGAGGATCTCCGGGCTCCCATCCCCACCCCACCCCAGTCCCCCTACCAGGTAGCATTCATCTTGTGTCAGGCTAACTGCTGGGCTTGACCAACTAGATCACATTAACTCTCTCCTGACAAGCCTAGGAACTCTGTCCTGATAATCACCTTGGTATTGTATAAGACTCATGGAAGCTTTAGAATATAGAAAGACCTCAGGGCATCAGGACCTCTTTTGAGCCAAAAGTATCTCTTATTTGGGGCTTTAGAGCTTTAGTCTACCTCCACCTGGAAGCCATGACCCCATCTCTGCCAACCACACAGCTCTGGCTCACCCTTCCACCTCCACAGACGTCCTCTACAGCCCCCTCCCAAGTACTCTCTCTTTTGCAGTCTCTGCGTGGTTTCTCTCACAGGTAGCACATGGCCCTACTGGACATTGCCTTCTCTCCTCCTCTGCATGGAGAATGGCAATGTCAGGCCTCCCCTGCGGGTTCATTTAGTCCTTTGTTAGCCCAGGAACTGTCTGCCGAGAGCCTGACAAAGTTGTATCCTCACACTGGCTGCCTGCCTGACCTTGGCCAACTCCTGAGCTTACCCAAACCTTCCAACTCCTCATCTGTCAGGTAGAGACAGTGATTGGAACCCACACCATAAGGCCGGTGTGAGGATTAAACAGGAGTCTATAAATAAACCACTTAGATCTTTCCTGGAGTGGTGGCGTTAACCATTTTCTGAACTTGACATGGCGGCTCATACCTGAAATCCCTGATTCTTCTTAGTGGTGCTGGAGGCCCATTAAGAGAAAGCAATTTCCTTCCAGTTAAAAGAATAGGCTCTGCCTCTCTGGTGGAGACATGTCCTCACCTCCTTCCTTAAGCGTTAGTCCAATTGGACTTGCCAGTCCCCTGCCTAAGAGACTGCCCCTCAGGAAAGCTAGGTCGTCTTAAGCCATGCTAAAGAGACGAGAGGAACAATTATCCCTTTATTGAGACATTGTGCTTTTCCTACCCGAATCCCTGCCCTCTGTGCAGTCGCTACAGCACTGCCATTAGGGTCTGTGGGCTCTGCCTACTTTTCCTCTTTCCTCTTCTCTCTTCAGATGCTGGCCAGAACTAAGGGTGCTTTCTCTGGTGTGTTAGCCCTTTTCACTCTCTCTGAAGCCCTCCATCCTGCCACGTGCCTGTCTCCCTGCCTCTTCTCCACCTCCCTCCTCTGGGAAGCTACTAAGATTTGCAGTCGTTTGCCTTACCTAGGTTTTTCTTTCAAATTTTAAGAAAAATTTCCTCTCGTTTCCTTCTAAGTCTGTACTTAAATGATTTTGTGAACAAAAGTAAGAAACCCAGGAGGGAACCCAATTTTCTCAGTAACACATGGGGGCCTGAGGGAAAAGGATTGCTGTCTGAGAATTCCAAGCTAGTCTGGGCTACATACACTGTAAACGCTTTAAAACCAACACAAAGTCAAGTGTAGTACACGCTGTTAATCTCAGAACCTCAGAGGCTGAGGCAGGAGGATGGTGAACTCTAGGCCATAGCAAGCTCAAGGCCAGATGGGGTTACACAGTAAAACCCTACTTCATCCCAACACACACACACACACACACACACACACACACACACACACACACACACGTGCGCGCACACGCGCACGCGCACAGAGTTAAGACATATACTATTCTGCAGATTGAGACTCCTGAAATAAAATGAAATAGAACACGCACAGTGGGGCTGGCAAGTGGCTCAGTGGGCAAAGGTGCTTGCTGCCAAGCACAACAACCCGAGTTCGAGCCTCAGAACGCACATAGTAGAAAGAGAAAATCAACTTCCACAAATTGTCCTCTTGAGTTCCATGTGCACAGCATGGCACTTTGGGATGCAAGCACTTACAGGCAGACAGAGAGCGTAGAACACACACAGTGCCTAGCTCAGTGCTGGATCCTTGCTGTACTCCAAGGTGAACGCTGTACACGATTTTCTTCTGCCATTGTGGGTCAGGGGATGAATCATCTCCAGCAGGCTAAGCCTTGAGCTCTGCTAATGACCAAGGTGTAAACTGATACAGCTTCAGGGTTCAAAGGCATCTTTTATCTTGGCTTAGAAACAGAGGAGGGCAGCTCAGAGGATCTAGAGTGTGTCCTGCTTGCCTGCGGCAACATGAGAGACAAAAGCCCAGAGGATGCTGGGAGTGGGATGTGAAGACAGCCAAAGGGTAAACACGGTGCGTTATAAAGGGCTAAGAAACTATACTTCCTGTTTATAAGCTTTTCAGATGCCAGGTTAAGATGACTGATCTCATCTGTTCAGCACGGGGTCAAGCTCCAAAGAGGACCTTTACAGTCAACAAGCTTTAGAAATGCAGGTTATGCGCACAGACTGCACACCGCTCTCTGGCCTAATTCAGTCCAGCAGAGGAAGCTATAGAAAATGCAGGGTGAAGTGGGCTACTCCATCCTCAGATGTGTTCAAGGGTGGACGCTTCTGGCTTTCTGGAGATTATTTGGCCCTACCAGAAGGAATGTGGAGCTTCGAACCCTGCCAAAAAAAAGCAGACAGTAAGGCCTTGCCGCCTGAAATGCTCCTTCACTTGGGCGGGGTGTGGGTGGGATGGCAAGTGGACAAAACACACTCACACACACATAACCTTCCCTTACCTCACAATGGCCAGCCCTGACAGGAATGGGAGGGCTGGGCATGGAGCTCAGTTGGTAGAGTTCTTTCCTAACATACAGGAAGTCCTCACTTCCATTCCCAGAACCATATCTCAGTACTCTGCAGGTATAGGCAGGAAGAGCATGAGAAACTGCCTCCAAAAAATTAAGAAAGAAAGAGGGACGAGGGGGGGGAGAAAAGAAAAGAGAAGAGAGGAGAGGAGAGGAGAGGGAGAGGGAGTGTGTGTGGGAGAGAGAGAGAGAGAGAGAGAGAGAGAGAGAGTTGGGAGCAGGGACACACACTTATAAGCTCAACACTCGTGAGGCAGAGACAGGCAGATCTCCCCGAGTTTGAAGCCAGCTTGATCTACAGAGTGAGTTCCCAGACAGTGAAAGCTATACAGGGAAACCCTGTCTCAAGAAAAAAAAAAATTTTTTTTAATTAAAAAGACTGGGGATGGGAAGAAGGTACCCCAACTGGTAAAGTATTTCTCTCACAAGCATTAGGCCCTGAGCCTAATCCCTAGAATCCATGATTCTAAAAAAGGGGTGTGGCAATATTCACTTAGAGTCCCATTGCTGGGGAGGCAGAGACAGGAGAATCCTTGGAACTCCCTCATTAGCCTACTTGGCAAGTTCCAGGCCAGTGCCGGACCTTGTCTCAAAACAGGCAGACAGCTCCTGAGAAACTCTATCTAGGGTTGTTCTCTGCACCACACACACTTGAGGGAACTCTGAGCTGGCAATGACCAGCAGCTGTTCCCGTACTGAGGAAGGGCTCCTCCCCATCCGGGCCCCTCCCCCTCTGCAGGTGAATGTATTGATTTCCAAGCTCCTTCAGTACTCCCGATACTGCCCCCAGCTCCCACCAGTGCAAGCTCAGAGCTCAGCGCAGCAAAACCCTCCTCTGCACAACTAGGGAAGCTTGTAGAGCAATAATTAATATGCCCAGGTTTCTATGGAAACAATTACCTAATTAAATTGTTGCCTTTTGATCAGTGGAGTCCAAACATAGGGACTTGGCTTCCTGAAAGCAACCATTAGTGATTCTCTTTCTGGGGGAATCTCAGAGCAGAAATGCCACTCCCTCCCCTGACCTGTACCACCAACCTGGCAGCCATCGCTGTTCTTATAGACAGTGATGTCTGCTGTCAGCCGTGCAGGGCCTAAGCATGCCCCCAGCACCACTGAATTTGCCAATAACTCTCTTACCTGTGGCCTTCTCCATCTCTGTTCTCCTCTTCCTTCGTGGTGACAGAAGAATCGTTGCTTCCCTCAGGGTCCCTGCCCTGAGGGGCTCTGTGTGAGCCCAGCCCCATCTGGCCAAAGGTTGTTTGCAATGTGTCCCCCAACAGCCTCTGCAGAATGCCGTGTGAGTGCCAAGTACCTGTCTGGGAACAGATGAGAATATTAAGCTTGAGTCTTAAGGGTCATTCGGGCATCCATCCTAATTAGGGGACCTAAAAGCAGGCAGCAAAGCCATAAAGGTCACTCACTGCAGGAGCCTCATGGAAAGACCAACCATTGCCCAGAGGACAACTGACGTGCAAGGGGATGATGCAAACCATCTGTCCTTCAAGGTGACCTTCAGCAGCCAAGGACAGTGGAGCCTCTTTCCATTCCAGGACCTCCCAGGAACCTGCACACCAATGTCTGAGCTCAAATATCCACTGAACAGGAGATCCAGGGGGAACAGGTAACTTTTGTCCTCAGGCGAGGACCACCAATCCAAGGACAGCACAAGTGCTAAGAGATGGTGCCACTGCGACTCCGAGAGCCACACAGCGAGGAGCACAGAGCTTTTTCTGAAGGATCCAAGGAGCCTCCATAGAGGAGAGAGCGAGACAGCATGGTTTCAAGCAGATAGAAGACAGGCCTAGGAGCACAAGAGATCTGGCCTGCCGGGAAGGCAGGCAGGAAGATGCAGTAGAGATGTATGGATCCAAAGGGAATGAGATGGGTCAGGGCATTTCTCATGCACACAGGCATGCACATAGGAACATGCACATACCTGCGCGCGCACACACACACACACACACACACACACACACGTATGTGTATGGTACTGTGTGAGGAGGAAGACAAAGGTTTTGAAGCTAGGCAACTGAAACTTCTCCCTGCTTGGTAGTGTCCTGAGGCAAGTGTCTCAAGCACTCATGTTGTTTCCTCATTGATAAGAGGAGGGAGGATCTTGTAGACGAAGCTAGACCACTCGAATCCAATGGCGCCCTGCAGCGGTGCTTAGGGAGCTGTATGGTGAGCAAGACGCCCAATAAAAGGGGACTTTAATTATTATAATTCTAACTGTTAAGTCGCTTATATAGCCACATAAGCTCCTACAGAGTGACTGCCCAGCTAAATTTTCTAGCTATCTTAATTCTCTGGGCTTTCTCCTCATTTGCGTAATAGGCACCTGTGGAACTGTCTGCTAATTATGACAGTTGGGGCTCCCAAGGCCCGAAAGATAGTTCACCAGATAAGCGTGCTTGGCACCAAGCTCTGCAATTGAGTCTGAGTCCCTAAACTCACAGGATGGAAGAAGAGACTCCAACCCCACCGTTGTCCCCCGACCCCAACACACGTGCCACGAAAACACACACAAAATAAAAATAAACGTGATGAGAAAATTTTGTTTTAAGGAAGCTAAAAAACAAACAAAAACAACAGTAATAACAGGACCCCTCTGCCTTCTCCCTGTGGCAAGCTTCAGTGAATAGTTTCTGGGCTTTGCTGTGTGCCAAGGTCATTGGCTTCAAGGTCAGCTATAGTCAAGGGAGTAGTTTGGGACTTGCTTATGATAGGATAATAAGCTCTTCTTCCCTGAGAGGGGAGCCAAAGTGGAACACACACTTCCTCAACCATGTGTCCTTTGTGAGCACACACAGCTGACGCCCCATGCTGGGCCAAACCAGACGTGGTGATTGAATGGGCCTGAGGAAAATCAAGTCTTCACACGGAGCCACTGTGGGCTCTGTTCATTTTCATCTGTCATCGGCCGCAGTCCTCATCTCAATGGTCCACGCCCATCTTTAATAAGTGTTCCCGATCTCACACCCTAACCCCCCCCCCCTCAACCAGGTGAAAGAGAACATCTCTGCTTGTGGCTACGCCTGGGCACACTCTGTAACTCTCACATAACCCACACTCTCTCCCCTCCCCTCCGGCAAGATGCTTAGTAGACGGATGCGGTGCTGACATCTTCTCTTGTAATGACACTGTCAACAGACGGAGATGTGCCACGGTGAATTTTCCGGTAAGCAGTGAAGTGCCGTTAGGCTCACTGTGAAATTGCGCATCTCTGAGCTAACGAACAGCATACGTTTAGGGATCAGAGTCAGCACTCCGAGCTGTGATCTGCTTACCAATTTTGTGACCAGCTTTTAATGCCAGCATCATAGACTGGGGTTGGACTGGATTAGGCACACTTTGCTAAAGCCTTGTTTGGTTGAGTGGGTGGACTTTGGGAGTTTGGTTTTTGAAACAGTGACTCACTCTGTAGCCCTAACTACCCTGGTCTTCACCAGGTATTCCAAGGTGGCATCAAATTCAAGGTGGTCCTCTTGCCTCGGCTTTCTAAGTACTGGCATTGCAATTATTCACAGTCTCACTCAGCTCCTGCTGATGTTTTACAATTTTGTATTTCTCAACTGCCTTCTGTAGGCACCATGTGGTCCAATGGTTACATTCAAAGGCTTGGAACAGTGACTCTCTGAGTTCAAGTCCCGTTCTGGCTACTTCGTACCTACGTGACCTAGGCTGTGTTCCTAGTGGCCAGAGCATGCTTTAACATAACTGCAGCATGTGGCACATGCTAAGGGGTATGTCCAGCCCCTCAGTACCTGTTTTTTCTTATCTGCAGGTCTGCAGCAGGATGGGGAAGGCAGTTTTTTAGCATTGCTTTGGTGCTGGTACAAAGCTGAGACACAGTGAGGTTGTAGTCTGGACCCACTAAGCGAGCTGCCCTGAGCCACGGTCTGCTCTCTGGGGAGCTGGCTCTCACCTACTATGCTTAGAGTAATCTCTTTTAAGCACCACAGTTCCTTTGCTGAAAAAAAAAGACATCTAGCTGATGCCTGCTCCGCAGTTGTAGATTGGGAGCACGTGTGTGGAAATCCCTTGGTGCCATCCCTGGAAGACAGGATGAGCTCAGCTGCTGCTGATGACAGGGACACACAGCCGCTTCCCAGGTCCTCTGCTGTGGGAGTCCAGGGGCTTCACTTCCGTGGAATGCAACACAGCACTCTGGGACCTTGTGCTCCATCTGAGATGTTTGGTGCCCCTGCAGTTAGACCACATGACAGAAGATGTGCACCACACTGGACAGTCCAGAAAGGGTTGGAGGTTGCCATGGCAACCCAGGGGAGGGCTGCTGAGTCCTAGACCAGGGTGGTGACCATAGCATGAAGGCAAGGGAAGCTGGTGCAAGGGAGAGTTTATCAGCTGTGAATACGTGTCTGCAAGACCTGCCAGACTGAGCTCATGTCAGTGGCTCCAGAAGGAAAGTAAGCCAGTTGGCGGTGAGAAGCGGGCTGCTTGCATTACTTTGGGGACACAGTGTAAAAAGAAGATATGAGACTCCTTATAAATATTAAGATCTCCAGTTCTGTGGAGATAGGTCAGTGGTTAAGGACAAAACAAGAACAGAGAACAGAGCCCCAGAACCCTTGTAAATGCCAAATGGGCAGGAAGTCCCCTAGTAGTGCCAGCCTCAGAAGGAAAAGACAGCTGGCTCGTAAAATTAGCCATATCTGTAAGCTCTGGGTTTGGTTGGGAGATCCTGACTCAACAAATAGGGTGGAAAAGATATTGAGAAGGATGACTGACATCAACGTCAAGCCTCCACATGTATGCAGACCCACATACATGTATGTCCACACATGCAAAACATACATGTACATACATGTACTTCTCTCTTTATCTATCTATCTCTATCTATCTCATACACAGAAGACAGATACACACACACACATACACACACGAATGGAAAAATCAAAAACAACATTAAAACTTCCAAGAGGGCAGCAATTCGCAGGGTGTCCCCTGGCACAGGACTAAGCACCTGCATAGGTCACATGATTGCCCCGGTAGCTGGCCGTGCCTCTGTAGTACCGTCCTATCTCCAACGCCATGAGCTAGGTATGGACAAGTAGTGGCACCCAGGAGCTAACCCCACAAGCTTCAGTTCTTCTTCTCAGTGTGTGTGTGTGTGTGTGTGTGTGTGTACATATGAATTAACTAGGTTGAAGACCCATCTATGCTGGATAGAAAAAGATGGGTTCTAGCATAAGTAGGGCAGAGAAGATAAATCCTTAGCCTAAATGAACTGTGATGAACTGCGAATGCTGAGGGGTGCTTCCGTGGGGAGCCAGGGTGGACAAATTGAATTCATGGAGAAGCATCTGGCAGAGCATTCCAGACGAGGCTGTCTGGAAGATTGATGGGGTCTCAGTGTTTATAAGAGTTTCTTCCCCTGCACTGTACTGCTGAGTGAAGGTAAGGATTGACAGGTGCCTGTCCCTATGAATAAAAGATGCAGAAGGACCCAGGAGGCCCTAGTGCACCGTGCATTAGAAAGCCCCACCCACTCTAACTCACACCCAGAATCCTGGCCAGTGAGACACTTGCTGCTGTGTCGTCAATACCACCCACCAACAGAAGGGGCTTTTCTTATGCAAATCCATCTAGGCACAGGGCCACCTCAGTGTGTCACCAGAGGACACTGCTGCAGTCTGAGGTTCTCAGCCAAGCACTTGTGTCTGTGACATCCCGAGTCTCCACCCATCAGAATCCCCAGGCTCAGAATTCCATCAGAGTCACTTTACAAATGCTGTCAGGTCGCCTGGGTGGATCACTGAGAACATTGTGTGGTGCCATCATGACTGTGTCTGACTGTACCGTCTGAATCTTTCCTACCAGGATCCCGAGGACACGGGGCATATTAGATTTGAAATGAAGCTGAAGAGGCAGGCGTAGCTCAGTGATAAAGTGGCTCAAGGATAAAGCGTTTGCCTTGTGTCTGGAGGCCCTGGGCTCCACACCCCTCTCACCAAAAAAGAAAAAGAAAAAAAGAAAAATTTAAAGTTGACTTGATTTTTTTTTTTTTTTTTAAGATTTGCTTCTCATTATGTGGGTGTGTGCAAATGATCCCAGGTGCCTGCAGAGGCTCAAAAAGGACATCAGATGCCTTGGTGCTGCAGTGACAGGTGATTGTGAGCCATCGGACATGAGCAAAGAGGCCCAAACTCGGGTCCTCTGCAAGAGCAGCAAGTGATCCTAACTGCTGAGCCATCTCTCGAACCCCTCGATTTTACGTAGAGATGAGGGCCCTGTCTGCGAGGCACATTTGTTCATTCCTTCCTTCACCCACTGTTCATCCCCACATCTGGGGCTCACTAAGCCTCCTCCAGGGACACGTCAACCAAAGCTGAGGACTTGGAGCACTGGAGGGAGGGTACCAGAAATCTGACAGACAGGATTGTGGGGAGAGATCTCAAGGCAAACCTTACGTAGCTCACTGTGTAAAACTAGAAAACAAACCCTAGAGGCAGAAATGGACACTGGACACCTGGCTCAGTCACCTCACAACAAAGTCCGTGGCTGTAAAGCAGATACACCCCGTGCCCGTTGTTGAATGGGCAAGGTCTTGCCTGCCCTTTCAGATCTAATTTGTCCCTCCACGGCCCCTTGTTACTGGTGAGTTAAAACACCTTTTATTTAGCCCTCAGCCTTTGGTTCCTGTCTAGCCTTCTCCCTGGACTTTACCATCAGCACATCCATCTAGCAAGGACGCCAGCCATCCTTCAAGGTCCGTCTCAGGGACTTGGGATGTTACTAGGCTGGTAAAGTATGGGGCCCGAAAGCCGTGGGAACCCAGAAGCCTTTCCAGAGCAAGAGTGGGGTTGAGAGGTGCTTAACCCAGAAAATCTTGTCCTGAGACTGGCGAGGTAGGACTGCTTCCTCTCTGGTCTGGGTCTGCATGTCCTGGTGTCCATAAGCCTTACAGCCCCCACCTCTGTCTCCCTTGAGGTGGTCACATAGCCTGGTAACCAGGACTCAAGTTAAATGTCCTCTCTCCCTGTAAGGACATATCCAGCTAGCATCTGGAATTCCTCTTCATGCAAATGAAGCATTCGAAACACTCAGCCCCAGCCAATGATGTACACTCACCCCGAAATCCCTACCCAGTCCCCAAGGTTTATATGGCCCTCGTTCACCGCCAATAGAAAGAGTTGTTTCACTGAAAACCATCTCCAGAGACGCCATTTCTCCCTTACTCCCTCACCCCAGCCCAGCTTCACTCTCTCCAGTCCAGCCCAGTGCCCACAGTGCCTGGATACCCCAAGGGGAAAAGCAGCCCCAGGGAGACAGTGCGGTGCTTGCCAAAAACACAAACCAAACCCCAACTGGGGATTAACTGGGCACGGTGACACTTGCCTGTAATACTAGCACTCAGGATATGGAGGCAGGAGGATCAGGAGTCCAAGGTCATCTTTGGCTATATAGCTTGTTCAAGGAAAGCCTGGCATACATGAAACCTTGTCTCAAGAAGGCAGGAAGGAAGGAAGGAAGGAAGGGAGGGAGGGAGGGAGGGAGGGAGGGAGGGAGGGAGGGAGGGAGGAGGGAGGAGGAGGGAGGGAGGGAGGGGGGAGGGAGGGAGGGAGGGAGGAAAAAGGGAGGGAGGGAACGGAAGGAAGGAGGGAGGGGGAGGGAGAAAAGAAGTAACAGAAGAGGAAAAATAAAAGAGGAAAAAACAAGAGAAGTATCTGTCTTGGACTGGAGTTCTCCATAGCTGGTTCTTGTGCCTGTGGCCTTTGCCCTACTTGAGTCTTCCTGGCATTAAACCTCCCATGCCCAGTACTGCCCCCAGGCATGTCCCACCCCGTGCTCATACTTTCTGCTCTCTCTGCTTCTCATTCTCACTCCAAAGGCACCCTCTAGTCTCCTCTGCTTTGCAGACAGAGAGCCTAGCCAATGTCTGGCACGTGGCCAGTCTGCTTGCACAATGGCAGTTTGTGCCAGGGCAGTGGCTCCAGGTACCCAGCAGATGTCCGCCATTTTCCTTTTATTGGTTTCTGGGTTTTGCGGAATATCACATCACGCACCTGTCACCAAACCCATTTTCAAGTACGATGACATTCATGGTATTAGTAGATTCTCACAACGTGTGACTGTCCCTGTCTAACCCCACAGCGTTAGCAGTCCCTGGAACACGAAGGGGCTTTCTGTTCCCTTAAGTGTCTGTCAACTCTCTGAAAGTTTGCTGCCTGATTCCCACAAGACTGACCGAACCCTTCCCAACCTCGCCTACAGACTCAGAGGAGCCACTGGTTCCAGAAGTGTCTAGGGCAGGCAGCTGAACATTGTTTAGCTCTCTCTGCAAGGGAACCCCTCCACTCCACGATCCTTCCTCTCTTGCTTTCTGCGATACTAGAGAACAGAGCCTCAAGCAGCCTTGAGAGTCTCATAGGCATCCAGGGCCACCCCTTGGAACTCTGTCTGGTCTCCCGCTGATCGGATGGGCAGCTTTGCTCCAGGTGCTAAGATCTAGGAAGCCCAGGAAGGGCCCTTGGGAAACAGTTCAGTCCTGGGTACCTCCCCATTGGAATCAGCTTCTCTGCTTGCTCCTCCCTCAGCCCCAGACTGTCACCCTACCACGTCACTCTCTTCCCATGCTTACCTATTTGCATGCTGTGCCCATTCCAAATGCCACCCCCCCTTCCCCAGCTCTCTAACCAACATGCTATTCTTAGTAGACACCCTGTGAATGGCTCCCTGGCTAACAGACCAGCTTCTGTTTACCCAGTAAGTCTTTCACTTGCCCACAAAGCACCCAAAAACACTGCAGTGAGCATGCCTGGTTACCCCCTAGGGACAGTGAGTACAATAGACACACACACACCACAAACATGGGTGGAAACGATCCAGGCAAGCTTGCTGAATGTCTGAAGCCTAATCCATCCTGTCTCAGAGGTCAGCTCTCTGGGCATCCCTAGGACAACACGCTTGCCTGATGTGTGAGCGGGAGGGACGAGCCAGCAGCCTTTAATCTCTGTGCGGACCCAGCCCTGCATTCATTCAACAGTGCGTTTGATCGCCGTGGTGGTAACTGTGCCATTGCAATTCTTGCTGTGTGATCTTGGGGCTGTGAGTAAGGACATGGTTTTCCAAGGAAAACCGACACGGCTACTTTAACTGGGTGACCTTGTGGTGCTGTGGGGACTTCAGCTCTCATATCAAACCATGACAGCGTCTGCAGGGCTTCTGCTCTGTGGTCCTGATGCCTCTAGCCTTCAACCCCACCCCTAACCCCTAAGCCCATGTGTCTTGGGCTGAGGACATGATTCTGCTCTGCTACCTGGCTGAAAAGATAGGTCCTCTGCTGCTCTTCATTGAAGACCTACTCTGTGCTGGATGCTTTGCAAGGGATCAATGAAATAAGCACACACAGGATGAAATCTCATACTCTTTAGATCTCAGATGCCTGTAAAAGCCATGAGCTGAAGTCATGGCCCCTACCTATGGTGTTCCTGGGAGGATATGGTAGTTAGAAGAGCTGTGGCCAAGTAGAAGGAAGAAAGGTCATTGGGGCATGCCTGGAAAGATCTGTCAGGACCACACTTTTTCCTTGCTCCATTTTTGTCTACTGTCCACTGACGTTGATGGCCTCTCCTGCTACCCTGTCCCACCAGAGTATTGGGTCATGTGACCATGGAAGAGCCTCTGAAACTCGGAGTTGAAATAAACCTTTCTGCTTTATAAGTTGATTCAGGTATTTTGTCACAGCAAAGAAGAGCTAGCTAAGACACTTCCTGTGCCCACAAGGTGGCAGAGCTGGGGTTTAAAGCCCAACTGCCCTTGTCTTCAAGTGGGCAGGCAAGAAGTTCAGGGACCAAGGAAAGTTATGAGACCTCTGTGACCACCCTGAGCATAGTGGGAAGCCAGACTGTGCCCCACCTTCACCTAGAGGTTAGTGTGGCTTCTGAAACAATGGATAGTATCATAAGGGAACAGGACATGGGAGACTGTCTGCCCAAGTACAGGAGAGCACTGAGTTCAAAGGCTCAGAGCCTCCAGCAGACAAGAGCAAGACCATGCAAGACTGTGTGCTGGATTAGAAAAGTAGAATCCTGGTATAGCTTCTAGTGAGAGACCCTCTGAGCTGGTGAGGAAGGCAGAGTAGAGGTGGACCTCTTAGGAATGGACTGCAGACCCATGTCCACTACCACCCGCTGTGCCCATCCCTCCACACCTAGCAGGAAGTGCTGATGCAGCAATCCAGCCCTCCGTGGTGGTGTCTGGGTGACCTGGGTGCCCTGGCTCTGCAGAACAGAAGTCAGTAGGTATCCCAGGAACCGTCACCTCTTCCCAGGCTCTCTTGAGGAGACAAGGCACCACCCCGTCCAGGGAATTCCTTCATCTTCTTCGCTGACTTCTGCATCCTAATGGCCCGTCTTTGTGGTGATGTGACCATCCTGGTAGGAGCATATTTTGTTTTGTTTTGTTTTGTTTAAGATTTATTTATTTTATTTATATGAGTACACTGTAGCTGTTGGCTCGGCTGTTAATAACACTGCCAGCTCTTCCAGAGGTCTTGAGTTCAATTCCCAGCAACCACATGGCAGGTGCTTTTATAGAGACCTGTGTACCTCTCCCTTCAGCTCTCTCTCCTATTGGTCTGTTGAGACAGTGGTCCCCAGGGAAGTTTTCTCGGGAATCTTGACTGCTGCCAACCATGTTGCTCGCTGACCTGGATGTCCCAGGAGGAGATGCCACAGAGTTTTGATAGCTTGCCAAACCTCCTTGCAGGCCAGATAGACAAGCTGACCCAATGATGGGAGAGAACTCACCTTGATCAAGACTGCTTGGTGATGCACACCTCTGTCCCATTTCACCCGAAACCTCATGCCAAGACGATGGACTCTGGTGGACGAAAGTGGGGGGGTCACTGGATTTTATTATTTATTCTTCTCCCCAATGTGGCCATGCTGAATAAACCCCCCTTGCCTGCTTTTCAATGTGACTGTGTCTTTAACTGGTTGATGGTGGATAGGTGGCCAGCCCTAGCTGGTTAGGACTGACAGGGTCCATGCTTTGACCCCATCAGCTGGGCTAACAGTGAAGGATTCAGAGTCAGGAGTCTGCCTCAGTGTGTTCGACCCAGCTCTCCCACCTCTCTTAGCTGTGTGACCTCGGTCTGCTTGCTTGACTCCTCTCTGCATTTGTGTATTTGTCTATAAACCAGAAGTGAGGATAGGAGGACCAGTTGCAGGTACTGTGAAGACTCAGGGTGCCGAATACTGAGTATGAACCATAGTTCTGGGTTCACAGTAAGTACTCACAGAACCTTTGCTTAGTCCCTCCTCCTCCTATTGAATATGGCTAGACACAGGGGAGAAGACTCATCTATATTTGAAGTCTATTGACGTGTCCTCTGGGTGGCCCTCTGGCAGGTAATCCCCCTATCTCAGGCCACCCCTCCTCCATCACCAGCGTCCTGTGAACCCACACGGCCCACACGCCACCTGAGGAAATTAAAAACTAGATTGGTTTTCTCTGTGTAATCAAACATCCTGCCTTGGGCCTGACCTTTTGTTCACAAGCCGTTATATAAGTGGCATTTGCTGAACCTCACCCAGGCCTCTGCTGTCCTCTGCCCAGTCCCTGGGACACAGGCTGGCATGGGGGAGGGTTCCCCAACAGGCTACTTGAGGTGTCCCTGCTGTCCAGGGCCAGCCAGGGGTCCCCCATGTTATGGAATCCCAGTGTGGGGTTCTCACTTCCATCTAAACCCACGTGCAATGGAACCTCGGTGGTTGTCAGTGGACTCTCCACAGCCATCCTGGTTTCCCTGTCTTTCCTATGCCTGCGGTTGCTTCCATGTTCAGGTCCTCTCTCTCCCCCCTATGAGGAGACCCTCCCTGCTTCCCAAGGAACCCTTTCCTCTTTCCTGGATCCACTTCTTCTCTGCCCAGCCCACACGTGGGAAATGCCAGGCAGGTTCCTGCCTAGCATTCATCTGGCTGTGGCCCGGGCCCCCTTCTCTCCTTGAGGGTCTGTAGTCTCAAGTCACATGGGTATCACACACCTGCAAACAAACCTCCAAAGCCTCAAACCAGAACAGCCCTGCCCGGCTCAGATACCCTACGCCCAACCTGTTTTCCCAGCCAGAGGTTGGGTTCCTGCTCTTTGATTTTTTTTTTTTTAAGACGGGGTATCATGTAGCCCAGGTTAGCCTCTCACTCACTACATTAGCTAAGGTTGACCTTGAACTTCTAGAACTCCTGACTCATTTCCCTACCAAATGTTGGGATTGTATGAGTGTACATCACACCCCACTTACACAGTACTGGGGACAGACACAGGGCCTCGTGCATGCTAGAGAAGCACTCTACCTACTGAGCCACATCCCCCCACCCCAGGTCCCTGCTTTTAACCTCCAGGTGGCTTCTGAGTGAGAGCATGAGCGGTGTCCTTGTCCCACCTTCAGACAGCCTGTAAGAGACATGTCTCCGACATGTCTACACCTGCCTGGATATGAGTTCTATGGATCTGGGTCCTTATCCTGCTAGCTGGCTTTCCAGTACCTAGAACAGAGCCTGGTACACATAGTGGATGAGTGTTAAATCTTTGTGGGACCCTGCTGCCCCTTGAACAGCCCTGAATCTACAGGAGAGCCCAAAGTGTGTTTCTGCTACACCATGTTGTAATCTGTCCTCTCTTGGGACATGGGTTTCTGTCGGGTTTCTGTTAGACACGTGAGCGTGTCTTAGGGAATGATCGTCCATCCTTCCTGAGTTGTGACATCATGGAAACTACGTCATGGGCATTCCCTGAAGGAATTGCCTTAGCATCCTCTGCCCCAAAAAAACATTTAAGAACGATCTGAACTTAGCCAAGGAAGAAGACCTCAAGAAATACCACTCTCACCCCCACCTGCAACCATCTCCCGAGTAAGACTGAGGCCAAGAGAGGGAACACCTTAGTGTCACAACACAGCTGCCCTGTGAGGAGACAGACAGTGTTATTCAGGGCTTCCACATAGCCATGTGGCTCATATGGTAGCCACTTGGGTAACACGCAGAGGCGCTGAGGCAGAGGGTTGCTGGCTCACAGTGAATTGTTTTGCCCAAGAAACGCTAACAGGAGGTGGGAGCTGCTGGGGTGCAGAATGCCATTCCCAGTGACAGGAGTTTAAGGGAAGTGATGGCGGAGAGAGGACCAGGAAGTGTCTCAGAGCCCAGCGTGTGAAGCAGCGGCTGAGGACAGATTACAACATAAGTGCACCAAGAAAAGTGGGCAACCAGACATGGTGACGCAAGCCTGTGACCCCAGCACTCTGGAGTCAAGGCAGGAAGATCAAGGAGAGTTGAAGTCTAGCCTAGGCTACATAGCAAGATCCCCTCCAACCCCGATCTCAAAACAAATGGGAGGAATAAAGGACATGCTCTCTGCCTCTGCATTTTGGGTTAGTTCTGCAGAGAGCGGTTCTGCTCTTCCAAGACAGGGTGGAGGACCCAGGGTCCTAAAGAGGGTGGCGGATCCAGGGTTCTAAAGATCCAGATTCAAATTCTGCCTCCATTTCCAAGTCACACGCTGCAGGACATTTTAGTCATGGAAAATGAACCCTGTGTCCGGCAATATTCCCATAAATGCTGAGAGATTCACATGACCCAGTGATGTCATGGCTGCCTTATTTTGTGTCTATGACATTTGCACAAAATAAAAAAAATCCCCCACACCTACTTTCCCCAGAATTTGTCCCTGTCATGAAGCAACACGTGGCTCTAGTTCAGACCCGAAGCCCATGCTGTGAAGAGATCTGTCACCACTATTTGGTTCCCCAGAACTAACAGTGCTGGTGATAGGTGATGGGCCAGAAGATCCCACTAAGCACGTCATGGGCATTGAGTCAACTCATACACCAGGACAGGGCGTGATCATTTCCCACTTTGCAGGTGTGAAGACTGAAGCAGAGGGAAGACAGGAAGACTGTCTGAGTATCATAGCTCAAGGATGCCGGACATAGAGTTCAAACCCCTGTGTGCAGCTCCATCTGTACTGTCCTCTGTCCTCAGAGATTAGGGTCTCCTGCTCCATGAGTGGCCCTGAGAGAGAGCAGAGCAGGCTAGGAAGGAATAGAAAGGGTGGTCCTGCCTTCACACAGCTTGGCTCTCCTAGCAGGAGACTCAGCGTTGCATGAAACCCTTGGATTGTAGAGCAGGAATTAATTAGGTGGATTAGTAGCCAAACATCAAAACAAGCCAGGAAACACCGGCTCCTCTGCAGAATCAACAGACTTCAGAGGGAAGCATAGCTTCCTTTGTGAGGTCAGATGAATGGCGCCCACAGTAAAAGCCACAGTAAGGGGCTATTTTGCAAACCTCTGACACTTGGTGGGGCTGTTTGTTACTGCAGCATAACCTAGCCTATCCTGACCAATACACCCTCTTGATACTGAGTTCTAAGTATGCCCTGTGCATTGGAAGAAAAGTTTAGAGAGTTCAGGCAACTTCCATCTGCTGCCTTGCTCCAGAGCTTCGGTAGTTGAAATGTTAGTATCACCCTTTTGGTCCATGTACTCTGCATCCTGGATGCTGTGCAATTGTCTGTATGTGCTAGCCAGTGTGTGAAGCCTTCATCCACTGAGTGCCCTGCTCATAAAAGATTAAACCCCAAATCTCCATAGGATATTGACACAGTCCACAGTAAGCAGTTGGGAACATACTCTTGGGATTGAGGGTAACTTCCAGTCAGTTTTTAGAGGGTCCAGTCTGGTTGTTAAAATGATCAGAAAAAGCCTGGCTGGGGCTGGCTCTGCAGTGATGGGTGTTACTGCCTCCTACACTGTTAATTTAAGCAGAGCAACTTGGTGTCTATAAAGCAGCCATCCTCACTAGTGCTCAGATTACAATGGACAAATGGCTTTTATACAGAAACCCCTAAAAAAAAAAAACATTTTATTTGAATGAACAGTCATCTAATCCATAATTTTAAACTCTTTTTCTAAAATTTGTCTATTTTATGTATTTGGATGTTTTGCCTACATGTATGTCTGTGCACCACATGGGTGCAGTACCAAAGGAGGCCAGACGAGGGCGATAGATCTCCCCAGAAGTCTATCACAGATGGTGGTGAGCTGCCGTGTGGGTGCTGGGAACTTGCCCTGGGTTCTTAATTGCTGAACCATCTTTCTAACCCCAATGTTAACCTTTTTTAATCTGCAGTTTAGCTTCAGTTCTGGAACTGTACCCAACATTTTATAGGAAGGATTAGAGGGTCTAGTTAGAATTCTTTTTCTAAGTTTGTTTCCCCATGTGATAGATAGATAAAAAGTCTTGCGTGCGCTCGACTGGCCAGGAAGAACGACGCTGCAACAGGATCCTTCTGCACACGTTTATAGGGAGAGCTTGATTGTAGAGGCGAAAAGACCTCGAGCCCAGAACTGGTGCTGCTTTTATAGGCCTAGGACAGGCGTTCTCTCTCATCTGATTGGTTAACTTGTCTCTCATCTGATTGGTTAACTTGTCTCTCATCTGATTGGTTAACTTGTCTCTCATCTGATTGGTTAACTTGTCTCTCATCTGATTGGTTAACTTTTGTCAATTCTCAAAACCTCACCTTGGCAAAAGAACCTTTACTGGCTATGTATGTGTGGTGGCCAGCTGTAGCCAACTGCCACTCTGCAACTGCCACTCTGTAACTGCCACTCTGTAACTGCCACTCTGTAACTGCCACTCTGCAACAGCTTCCCACAAAAAAGGGCATGTCAAAACTGTGTATTGAGAAGCCAGTGTCAGCGTATCAGTGGACATAGTGGTGCTACATGTGGAAACTCAAGCTAGGTAGAGAAAAGCCTTCCAGGATCAGGGCATAGTATGTCTAGGACATCAGCTCAAAACATGCCGTGTGAGAGAGAGTGGAGGCTAGGGTAGCCCAGAATTTCAACCCATAAGGATCCCAATACCAGCCCTTATGTGACAAATCTCCCAGTTTTATGGTCAGGAAACCAAGAACCACAGACACCCCAGCCATCCTGATACTGGGCATGGATCCATGAGCCTGGGAGCCCAAGTCTGCACAATTGACCATAAAGGTTCATGTAGCCAGAAGGTGGCAGCAGATCAGATGCTCATGAATGCATACATGCTTACACAAAACAGTCTTTTAATCAGTGACGTATTGTTCTCCCATAAGAATGAATGAAAGGCTAACCCAAGCTACCATGTGGGATGAACTTGAAACACTATGGAAAGCCAGTCACAAAACACAACTTATGTGATTCCATCTGTAGGCAACGTCTAAAGAGAGAAAGTAGGTGTGCGGGGCTGGGAGAGGAGAGTGACTAATGGGTACTTTGTTGCTGTGTTTGTGTGTGTGTGTGTGTGTGTGTGTGTGTGTGTGTGTGTGTGTGTGTGTGTGTATAGACTACAGATGTGGCTCAACTGTTCAAGCACTTGCAAGCATGCATGAAATGCTGGGTTCTGTCTCCAGCATCACTTATGCCTGTGATCCCAGAACTCTAGAGGTAGAGATAGAAAGATCAAATCCAGACTCAGATACATAAGCAAGCTCAAGGCTAGCCTGGGCTACGTGATACCCTGTCTCAAAACTGTGTTTGTGCATCTTAGTGAATATACTGAAAACTAGTGACTTATACATTTTGAAAGGACAATTTTTGAAATTATTATTATTTGTTTGGGGTATACAAGAGGATTAAAGAGATACGGGCTTGTGCTAGGGTACTTTTGGGGATATCACAGGACAACTTGTAGAAGTTACTTCATCTATAGGCAACAGCACCACTCCTGGTCTGGGACCCTGTGCTGAATAAAAAGGAGAACAGAGGTTGAGCACAAGCATCCATGTTTCCATGTTTCCTGACTCTGGATGCACTATGACCTGCTGCCTCGTGACCCTGCTACCATGCATTCCCTGATATGATAGACTGCACCCTCAAACTCAGAGCCAAAATAAGCCCTCCAGTCCTCAGTTGCTTCTGTCCAGCACTTTGACACAGTAACAAGAGAAGTGACTAAAACACCTTTAACATCTACAGCCAACCTGCAGGCCATTCACTCTCATTCCCACCAGCCTACCTGTCTTTCACCTGTCAAAATCTGGAGTTTCGGTGTGGAATCCCTTGCAGCTAGCTACAGGCTTTCCTGTGATTTGGGTCATAAAAAACGGATGGGTTTATATGCGATTGAAAAGATTCGACTTCTGCTGCCTGGAGTGTTCCTAAGCCACTCAGTTCCTTTGAGTAGCATTGTGGGGCTAGAGTGTTCTAGAAGCTACCAGTGTGCCTCTTATTCTGCTGTCCATAAGTGGAGACATTTGGTTTCACTGGAAGCGGCAGCAAAGGGCTGAAAGAGGCAAACACCACTTTGGTGGCTTGTTCCAGGGCTGTGGCTTTAGGAGTCAGCCTGAGAGTCTAGTTCTTCATCCCTCCACATGACTGTATAACTCCTTTATTACCCTTTTATAAGTGCCTCTCTGATCAGAGACAGAGTCTGGAAATAAACAAACTCAGAATTTCTCAACAAGCGCTGTTGACATTGGGTTATCCTTGGCTCCTCCTATGAGATGTTAGGAGTCACTGTCTTTCTCTCCTGGAAATAACATCACTGGACAGTCATTATTAATATTCTCTGAGGTGAAAAATCACCTCCAGATGGAAACCTTTGGTCTGGAGAATCATGGGTGCAGGGGCTGAGGGATCTTAGAGGAGAGTGTGGCACCCCCTTCCTTGACCACCTCTTCTGAGGGTGCACCCCCTACCCACCCACATCTCTCTCCTTCTGTATCTTGCTTTATGGTCCTTACTTCCTCCTGTCAGCCTATGGTTTTCTTTAATCCTGTGAACGGAGGTTGCACCCGTATGTATGTGGGGGTCAGAGGACATTCTTGTATGTTGGCTCTAGCCTCCCTCCTTGTTTGAGGCAGAGGCTCTTTGCTTGCTGATTTTATGCGCCAGGCTAGAAAGCCCGTGGTCTTCTGAGAATTCTGTCTCTACCTCCCATTATGCCACAGTAGATCTGACATTACAGATACACGTGTCCATACCCAGCTTTGCATGGGTTCTTGGGATTCGAACTCAGGTCCTCCTGTTTGCAGGCAAGCACCTTACCCATCGTGATAGCACTGTAGCCCTATTGCTTTCCTTTGGTGATCCTCACCCCCTGGCTTTATCTTAGATGGTCTGTTAGTTTATTATTGCCCATGCTTAATCTGGAGAAAGTCAAGAGCAGACCTGCCGTCCTCCTCACAGTGAGCCTGGACCCAATGTGTGGGCCACAGTAAGGTTTTAGCTTATGGCTGCTGGATGAATACATTCTTAGAATCAAGTGTGGTCCAGCCATTTGAAAGTGTTCTATGATGTTACCATCCACAGATATGTTGACCTATTGTCATAGCTACTCTGGGTTATATGTGGCCTGTGTGCTACAAGTTAGACATGTCTACTACAGAAATCCATTAGGGGTTCACAAGAGAAGTGATTTAAAAGGTATTCACTCTGCTCTGGATAACCAGATGGACGATTCCTGTTCTCAGTCTCTCAAACTCAAAAAAGAAGGAAGCTTGGGTGCAATAAAGTCCAAGAGAGCGTCGGGATCCACCTCAGGGCTTCCTGGTCCCAAGCTGGATCTGCAGAACCCATGTAAAACTGGACATGGTCATGTTCATTAGCAATCCCATATCTCCTATAGCATTATAGGAGGTGGAGAAAGAGGCCACAAAGCTCACAGGCTAGCTGGCCTGGTGCATAAAAGCAGCAAACAAGAGTCTCTGTCTCAAACAAAGTGGAAGGCTAGGACCAACACACTAGGGCCTGTGTGGGAACATCAGCCTGCCCCTCAGGATTCAAGGATGGCTTGAAGAGTCTGGGCCTGACCCAGGAAGACTGACTCAGGATGAGCATGGCCTCCAGAGCTGAACCTGACAAAATAAATCAGCCAGGATATCCTGGAGCTCATCTGAGCATCCAGGCTGACTTGTTCAACCAAGGACTCACTGCATCCAAGACCCCCAGAGAATTTCTATCTTTTCCAATTTGTAGAGCTATGAAGCAGCTGTTCTTTGGTGGCCTCCAAACTATTTCTTTCTCTTTCCGGAAAGAAACCACAATCCCAGCCTCTCAACACCCATCCGTCCCTCCCTGAGAGCAGCTACAGAAAACATAGTCCCCAGGAATTTCTCCTTCCTTGGCTCGCCACACAACTGTAAGAAAACTCTAGAACTGAACAAGGTTCTGGCGGTCTCCCTTCCCCACCCACCGTGGCCACAAGCAGGGATTCAGTTTTCAGCCTGGGTTCCTTGTACTTATGTAAGAAAGTCTATTGTTTCCAAATGTATTGAGTCTCTCTATAAATCAAACCCCAGATCTTGACTCTCATTCCAGGGAAAACTCACAAGATGATTCCACACAAATAAATCACCAGAGGGTGGGAATGTCAGAGAAGGAGCAAAACCATTCAGACTCACACCCTGGGAACATAGCTCTCCCAACGACTTCTTGGTACCCGAGAGCAATCATGTACCTTCTCTAAGATCCAATAGCTAACTGGTATTTTACGTGACATCATTTTAAAGCTCAGTTGGCTGAAAAGGATTAATTTAATGTGTGGAGTTCATTTGTGTACTGTTTTTTTTCCTTTGCTTGTTTATTTATCCCACTGCTAAGGATGAGACCAGGGTCCTGCATATAACTAGTATATGCTCTTCTGCCGAGCAAGGCCCCCAGCTACATTACACACGAAATCATGACACCTTCTTTCTTAAATGTCATCACTTTGAAGGCATGCTTTGTTTATAGTTTTTTGGTTTGTGGGTGGTTGTTGTTGTTGCTGTTGTTGTTTTGAGTCAGGAGTGACCATGTAAAAAGCTCACGATGTGTGACATGGCCCCAACCACATCAAGGACCGAAATGCCTCAGACCCCTGGGGATGGCAAAACCTTCCTTGAACGAGAGGCTGAGTCAGTAGCAAAGCCCTCCCCTGTTCCAAGCACAAGTATCTACAAACAGCTGGCCAGCGTGTGCAGAAACTGCATAGGGAGCTGAAGGTCAGTGAGGGATGCAGGATGCCCTGTCTCCATATACGTGTACTTAGAAGAGACTGCATTTTGTCAGATCTTCTCCTGCATCTTTCCCCTGAAACGTTCAACCTCTCCTTGGGATCGTCAGATAGCTTTCTTTGGAAGGTATCTCAGGGCCAGCCAGACCCCACTGGCCACCTTGCCAAAATTCACAACTGGCACTGAGATTGTAGGTGACCCAGTCTTGGGGAGAGGAACCTAAGAGAGGTTTCAACCTCCTTCCTCCCTGAGTTGATATCCTTGTACAGTTCCTTAGTAACTGCGCCTATTTCTTTATGCTCAGGGCACTCCCCTGTCCCAGACTGGTCTGCAGTGAAGATACAGTGACATAAGAATGTTGGACAAAGAAAATGGAAGTCCAAGTTCAGGGATTGCCTCTCTCTTCCTCTTCACATCCCTTGCCTGAGCCTGGGTCTTGCTCCAATGAAGCCTTAGCCGTCCATGCAGACAGCCCAAGTTTGGCTCCCTGAAGGAAATGGAATGCTTTGGCAAATTCAAACCATCTTAGGAAACTCAAACACTGCCTTATTTTTAATGGCCTTTCTGGGCCTATTTCTGAAGGTATGCCCTGTTAGCAAAGCCAACCAACCGTCTACTTGAGTTTGCTGAGTCGGAAGGGTGGGGACTTGGAGCTGACTCGGAGTTGAATTCTGGTTTGGATTTCTGCTGTTTAGTCTGAGAAAGTCTTGGAGGCCACAGGGACCTCGATCTCCTCATCCATAAAATAGCTGTGGGTGGCTAAAGATGGCCGGACTCTTTGTTGCTGTTCCCGTGGAAAGGTAGACCCTATTTCCTTCCCTTAAATCTAGATGAGCTTCACTAATGATAGACATTGAATGGAGCAGAAACACGTTCTGGGAGTTCAGAGTCTGGGTTACCACACTGGAACTCAGGTACCCCATTGGAAAGAAATCCCAACAGCCTGCAGAAGACCACAGCAAGTGTCACAGCTGACATCCAGGTGTCAGAGATTCCTGGCACGTGTGTCTTTTAAGCACCAGGCAGAGCTAGGATAGGTCATCCCCACCCACCCATCCAACTCAGCAGGCTTTAGAGCAAAACCAATCAACAGTTGTTTTCCTAGAGAGCTCTGGAGTGGGGGGATTCTCAGCGATGGCTCAGACACAGAGGTGACTAGGCTCCATCCTGCTGTGTACAGTGCTTTGTGCATCACCAGCCACTGGGAACACACACATCAAGATCCTGATGTCCAAGGCAAGGTTTTTGTGGTCCTGAGGTCATAGCCTGTGGTAGCAAGAGCGCAAATGTGCCAATCCCATGAGGGATAGCTGTATCTTCCCCGCTCCTCACTAACAGTCTCTCCCAGGTCTTCTGACCACAGAAGATGGACCTCCCTGTCCAGCAAAAGAAGCTGCTGATAATTGGGCTAGCCTGGTCTAGGCAGGGGCAGAGAGTATGAATCCCACTGTTGATGCCCTTGACCCTACTGGCATTTATTCCTTCTAAAGCAACTTGAGCCCAGCAGGCTGCCAAGGGCAAGGTGGGTTCCTGGGGAATCCTTCACACCCAGCAACAGGCCGCAGACTTCTTGTGTGTCAACTTGTGAGACAGGGGCTGACAATGTGAGCCCCATGCAGCAAGGAAACCACAGAGCAAGGTTCTGTGAGTTACTGGAAGGGTCACACACTGCAGGCCGAGGCCACAACAATGGCTAACACAACCACTGAAGTTCTCTGTTTGAGCAGGAAGCCATTCTGGGTGCTGGGCACAGTACGAAGCACCTCATAGGACCACTGTGGTCACCTAGAACTGAAGGGGTTTAATGGGACATGCTATACACACACACATACACACACACACACACACACACACACACACACATATATGTACACACCGTCTCAAACTGTGAGGTATGTTCAAGATGCGCTTTCTTGGGAGGAAGGGGTGCCAGAACATTGTTGGGGTGCATGTGCACCTATATGCACATGTATATAGATGTCAGAGGTAACCTCAGATATGTGTGGTTCCTCAGAGGTTGCCCACATTGTTTATTGAGACTGGCTCTCTCACTGAGGCCAGGGCTTATGGAGTAGGCTAGGCTGGCTGTCCAGTGAATCCCAGGGATCCCCCTGTCTCCTCATCCCCAGTACTGGGGTTACAAGCATGTACAAGCTCAGACTTTTTAACATGGGTTCCGGGATCAGTGTCAGATCTTTGTGTTGCCATGTCAAGCGCATTACTACATGAGCCAGCTCCCCAGCCCCCTGTCTGTAATACTCTTGACAATAATAGGAATGACGGCCTGCCAGCAACTCTCTGAAATTAATCTTAGATTCTCCATAATGACAAAACTTGAGGCCCCAGAGGTTTTGGATTCATTGTGGTGAATGAATGGGGGATGGGGTATGAGTGCATGTGAGAAACAAGAAAATGTGTCACTTCCTGACTTTCAGGGACACTGAAACCACTTCAGCATGTTACCAAAAGTAAATTGCAGGGTCTAAACACATACTGGTCTCCTTTCTGGGCTCAGCAGGGGCTGGCAAGATCTCTCAGTGGTGCATCATTCAAGGTAGACTGTAAAAACTGCACTTTGCTTCCCCAATGTCTTGCAAGGCCTGAGGGGCTCCACTCAGCTCAGCATCAGATGTGAATGGGAAAGTAAATAGCTATGGCTGCTGACAATGCTGTTCCCAGTCCTGACAGTTGAGGGGCTTTCCACTTAGAAGCTTGGAGCCTTTGGAGCTCAGAGCCTAGAGCTTGAAGCATCTGGGTATCCCTGCAATACTCATAGTCAGTTTGGCAGATTAGTACTTGCTCTGCCTCCAAAATTTGCTACTGATACAACCTTGAAAAGGGGACTTGTAAATCTTGTAAGTTTCATGAGCTTCCTAAGCCTTGTGTGTGTCATTTACTTCCTACGCCTTGTATGTTTCCTTTGTTGTCTGAGTCTTAGCCAGTCTTCCTCCAGGAATAAACGGCCTACACAGAAAATGACATCACCAAGTCACCACTGGTGTCTGGCCTAAAGCATCAGATGCATATTGTGGCCTGGGGTCTGTGGGCAGGAGTCCTGGCGCCTCCACAGGCCTCTGCTCAAGCTCTGGATCTTGCTGTAGTCCTGGTGTGGACCAGCTGCATTCTTATTTGAAGGTGGGGGTTGGGGAAGAGTCATCCCCTTCCGTGTTTCTTCAAGTTGTTATCGGAGTTTTCTGAAAAAGAACCCTGCACTGTGCAGGCCCTGGGTGAAGAGGACAGCCGTATACCATCTTGTTTACTTATGGCCTCTTTCCATATCTGTCAGGATGCTATTCTGACTCCTGTGTCTCCTCGTGCCCACAGCCCAGCATCCAGACAGGTTTGGGGCCCATTGTGACTACTCCGTAAAACACTCTCTCCATTTAGCATAGTGGGACATCATGTCTGTCATCCCAACACTCAGGAGGGTGAGGCAGGAGGATCCTGAGTTTGAGCCCAGCCAGGTCTACAGAACATGGCTTCAAAAATCAAAGCAGTTACAAGCTACTCCAGCAGTCAAAGCCCCGCAATCTGGGCTGCACGCCACAGATGCAGAGATGATGTAGATAATTCCGTCCTCTCCCCTAGCACAACACAGACATGAGATAGTGTGCTTCGGCACAGTGTGCCCACAGCCACCTTTGCAGGCCTGCCTTTTCGAGCTGCCTCGAAGTGATATTCAGGGATATCACTATGCAGAAGCTGGTCCTAACTCTTCTCTGGTCCCTTGTCTCTTTTCTCTGCATATGGAAGATATATATCAACAAGTGGAGCTGAGAGGGGACCCAGTCAGTAAAGTGCTTGAGGACCTGAGTTCAAATCCCTGGCACCTATGTGCAAGTCTGGGCATGGCGGTACACCAGCTGATTATCACAGTTACAAGGAGAGCCCTAGGCCTTGGTGCACAGCCAGTGTGGCTGTGTTAGTGAGCTTCAGGGTAAGTGATAGACTCTGTCTCAGTATCGGTGGAGAACAATCAAAAGAAAACACTTGATGTTGATTTCTGGCCTCTCCATGAACATGCATGTTGATATGTACACGCAGAACATGTACACACACATGCTCACAAACAAAATCATCAAACAATAACTGGCCAGGAGATTCCCGAGGGCACTGGAGAAGCACGGGGTCCCCCACTCCTGGCTGCAGAGGCCCCAGACATGGGCCTGAAAAGCCTGGACGCCTCTCCTTAGAACAGAACTTTGTATTTCAAAATCGGAGGAAAGGAAGGCTGTAATTATTAAAATTGTGTGTATAGAAGAATTTAGCCTTTCATTGAAGGTGTCCTGATGACCCTTCAACAACTGCTCCAGAAGATAATAGGGCTTAGAGCAATTACGCCGCCCGTCAAATCGCAGGCATGAGTGATCCTGTCCGTGCTCTGAGCTGGAACAGCTCTCGGGGCTGCTCATGCACAGCTGTTTCGTTTTAAATATCTTGGAAGAAAGCCGCCAAAGGGGCTGTGTGGGCCAGCCTGGCTGCAGGAGCTTAACTCCTTCCATGCAGAGGGTCTCTTTCCCTCCCATCCTCATCCTTTGCCCTCATCCTTTGCCTTCAGGTCTGTGAAGGGAAGTCTTTGAGCATTGTGTCTGGGTGTTCAAACTCAGCCCCGCTGCTGGAAAAAAATCTCTCAATCAATCAATCAATCAATCTCTCTCTCTCGCTCTCTCTCTCCAAATTGTACATGAAGCTGGAAGGATGGCTTAGCCTGTAAATTTCTTGTCCCCTAAGCATAAGGACCACGGTTTAGGTCTCCAGCACCCATATCATCCCAGGAAGGGGGGGGGGTCCCTTAAAACAAGGCATCCCTTAAAACAAGCCAGACAGTGAACTCTGGGTTCAGAAAGAACCCTACCTCAATATATAAGGTCCAAAATGATCAATAAAGATAATCAATGTCAACGTCAGGCCACCACAAGCACAGGCAAACACAAACACACACCCATACGTATGCAAAGAAAAATTACACATGTTAATAATACACAACATGATGCTTTGTACTGTTATACATGTATAATTGTATGTGTGTATATATAATAATTGGTAGTAATTGAGTTAGACATATGTAGAAATTCAAATATGTATTACTTCTTTATGGTGAGGACATTCTAGACCCCTTTCCCAGCTTACTGAGTTAAATGGTTTCTCTATGTGCTGTTATCTTCTGCACTACATGTGTTGTAGCACATCAGTGACTTAGTGCCTGTCACTCATCTTTCCCCTGTCCCTCCCCTATCCCCACCCCCACTCTCCCCACCTCTAGTAACCACCATTCTGCTCTAAGATTCAAGATATCATCTTTCGTATTGCACAGGCAAATCTCTGTGACCTTTGTCTTTCTATGCCTGGCTTATTTCACTTAACACAATGGTGCACAGTCCCACCTGTGCTGTGACAAATGACAGGGTTTCATTTTATATAGCTGAATAGTATTCTGTGGCCTAGATGTACCACAGTATTTCTTTACCTATCCAAGTGGCTACGGAGATTTCATTTGCTCCCATTTCTTGCATTTTGACTTTCAATTCTATTGGTGGACAGCTTCCAAACTCAGTGACAAGTTTTAAGATGTGATATAGGATAGTGCACTCAAGGTCCTGACTAAGAACCGGCTTGGCAAACTGGCTGATTTGAGAAGAATTCAACAGCACAGTTGTTCACAGGGCTCGGCCTAGATTTTGAGGAATGCAATGAGATAGTGTGGACCTCAGGGGATTCTTGGAGCTGATGCCTGCCCTTCCCTCAATCCCTAGGGTCAGAGGCAGGGATCTGTTATCAGGATTTGAAAGATGCAGCTGTGGGAGGAGGAGGTGACAGCCACTGGGAGCTTTAGCTTCAGATCTAAGGCATCTGGGAGCAGCAAGCACCCTCAGCAGCAGCACAAGGGGACAAACACATGCACGCACGCACGCATGCACACACATACATGCACCACTGTGGTCTTTTCCAGTGATGCCTAACACAATTAGAGGCCAAAAGTAGGCAGGAGGCGGAACCACTGATGCATTCTGGTCAGGTAAGCCTCCTGGGACTTTGGGAAGTGTGGGAGAATTGCAATAAGGCCAAACTGCAGCTGTAGGTTCAGCACCAAGGAGTCTGAGGATGTAGGTTTACCCTCCTGACTGCCCTTCTAGCTGAAGCCAAAAACCTTGCAAGCAGCCAGTGGTGAGCTGACTCAATGACAATATGCAAGGGCTCATTGAACCTACCCAAATTATCAAAAGGGCATTGATCAGGAGCCTTCTGGGGACCCAGAAGCCAAGGCTTAAGGCCCCTGGGTCACTAGAGTAACCCTGACTCGGTTAACTATTCACGTCAGTTTGGCAGGGCTACAAGCACTGATATCCATCATTCACCAGGCTAGCTGTTGCTGGGCAGGTAGTGAATGGGCAGGATTAACATCTACCTACAATGTAGCCTTTAAATCTAAGAGATCAGTCTTGATGTGTGTGTCTCCTCCAGCCAGCTGAAATCATTGAGACTAAAACTTTTCTTGAAGAAGGAAATAATTGCGCCCAGAGACTGTTATGTAAAAATCCTGCCTAAGTTCCTAGCCTGCCAGCCTTCTAAACAGGCTTCAGACCAGCCAGCCACAGTCACGACGCCTGTGCTTTCCAAGTAAATGGTTTGATCCACTGATCTGTGTGCTCATCCATCATCCATCCATCCGTCCATCCAACCGTCCATCCATCCATCCATTCATCCATCCATCCACCTATCCTCACATATATTTATCTACTGTTTGTACACCTATTCTCTGATCCATTCATTCATGTATCCTCCCATTCATACAATCACATATCTGCCCATCATCTACTCTCCTATCCCTCTCTCCATCCAGCCCCCTCTCCCATCCATTCACCCATGTATCCTCTCATACATATATCCATGATACGTGCTTCTGTTTTCTGACCACTTGCTCATCCATCATCCAGCCAGCCAGGCCATCCATTTTCCCATCTATCCACCCTTTCATTCATCCATATTCTCATCCATCAACCATCTAGCCACTCGCCTATCTATCTATTCTCTTATCCATTTATCTACCCATCCATCATTCATCCATCCCTCTGCCCATCTATCTGTCTTTACTTCTATCCTCTATCTACTTATCCCCCCAGATACCCACCTTCAATCCATCTCTCTCTCCTCTGGGTTCATTGTCTAACCTATGGCTGGGCAACGCCTGGAACTTGTAGACAGTTATCTTGCTACCTCTCATAGGTCCAGGCTCAGAAGGGTCCTGGGGCCCTTGAATAAACACTCCACCCAGTGCACACAGGATGCTGCTGCAGCTGCTCCAGCGACCACATGGGATACTGCTGGGTTGTCTGTTCTGCCTTCCCCACCTAATTGTTTCCCCCTTGGTGGCTACTGAGAATCCTGAAGTTGCTTAGTTAAGTCCTTGCCTCTGCCCCAGAGCCATCTGCCAATGCCAAGTGCCACATCATCTGGCTGTCACTAGAGCTCACACCCATCTGCTAGCCTAGAAGCAGCTATGGCAAACGGGATGCATCCTGTGGGTTCCCATTACCACCACAGCCAGGTTTGTTCTTGAGGCTGCAAACGCAGTACTGGGCTGTACGCTCCCTGAGTGGATTTACTCCATGTTGAGGACACACATGGAACACAGAGTTGGACACCCATTTTTACCCCAGAAAGCTGGGCGTTCTGACCCAATGGGCTCTGTGTTCTTTGAACCGGATCATGGGAGATAAGCTTTCAAAAGGAAGAGAAGGGCTCCCTTGAAGTTGGTATTCCCACTGGAGCAAGGGCCAGAGTTAAGAAATACAAGAGCAGTGAAGGTTTCAGTCTGGAGAACAATGATGTCCCAGTCTGATGGACTCGGGATTGCCAAGGAGAGATATCTGTAGGGTCCTGTGGGGAGGGGCTGAGGGGGCAGTGAAGAAGCTCTGACAGTTAAACGCAGAGGAAAGACATGCCAAGAAGTAGGAGGAGCAAAACTGGAGGAGAAATGGACATAGAGTAAACCTGCACTCCATCAACACGTACCGGGGATAGTGAGCTGGAGACAAAGGACCATGGTCTATCCTGCAATGGATTAGGAAGAGGAACAAAGACACTCGAGGGTTCTGAGACGCTATGTGTCTGACTATCTGATTGCTCTCAGCCTCAACACGATCAGAGATGGAGATGGTGGGTGAGCTTTAGTGCATCCTTAGAACCATCAAGGCTTGGGTATGTCCCCCCAAGAGTCATACATTGAAGCCCTGACCCCACTTACACACACACACACACACACAGGGGATTATGGAGGGAGACCTCAGAATGTACCTTTCAGAAGGAAATAAAAATGAGGCCACCATGGGGGTCCTATTCTTGGTTGTCAGCTTAACTACATTTAGAATTAACTAAAACCCCAAATGGCTGGGTACACCTGTGAGAATTTTTTTTTCCTAAATCATTTGAAGTGAGAGGACCCAGTTCTTATCCCAGTCTTTTGGGTTGGAATATCCACCTTTAACCTGAGCCACATCTTCTGCTGGCAGGACAAGGAAGAAGAAAGCAGTCTCTCTCTTTGCCTGCTAGCTCTCACTTTTGCTAACAAATCCATGTCTTCACTGGCATTAGAGCCTACTCCTTAGGGATTCTGGCATATACTGAAGTCCAGCTGAGATATCCACCCTCATGAACTGAACAGCTACTGGGTTCTTGGATGAACCTTCCATTGATACACAGCCATAGTTGGACTAGCTGGACCACACCCTATAAGCCATTCTAATAAATCCCCTTTATTTATAATAAATGTTCTATAAGTTCTGTTTCTCTGGAGGGCCCTGACTAATACAGGGGCTTTAATCTGAGATGTCTGGTGTTCATATGCGAGGTTAGGACACAATTACACAGAGGGGTGACACAGAGACATGGCAGGACATGGGAGCTGGTTGTCATGAGCAAACAAAGACAGAACAGCACTGGGATTTCCTGCCTCCAGAATCATCAGAAGATGAGTCTTAACGTACAAGTCCTGGTCTGCGGAGTTCTGTTCTGTGCCGTGTCCGCAGTCATTACACAGACTCCCCTCCTTATGGATTTACAAATATGGAGGCCTCAATGGGACAGGGACTTGCTCCAGGTAGCAGAGTGTGGTCTGCCATGCAGTGAGCTGCTGATCGCCGACAAGCTATTGTCTCTCCCCATTGCCTCTCACATTGTGAAATATTGACCGCCTCCCCATCAATCGCCTCGTCTGTGCAAACAACAGGCCGCTGTGAAAGCAAAGCAGGCTCTGTTTGTTGTTTTAAATAATGATTCTTCTCCTAGAGTCAGATTCCCTCCTCCCACAGCATCCGCCCTTCTGCCTCCTCCAACTCCTGATCCTGATGACCAAACCCAAGAAAGAGGAGCTTCCACCCGCACGAACCTAGCAGAAGCCCGGTGGGACCTGTCTCTGTGACCCTTGGAGGTGGTGGCACCAGCAGGAGATTTAAGGGGGAAATTCTATGAGGTGATTAGAAGGGCAGAGCCTGCATCAGAAAGTAGGTTGGCCTGGAAATAGAGATTTGGGTGCTGTGAGTTGAAGCATGAGGGTTTGAAATCAGAGAGGCAGGAGTAGGAGAGAGAAGGAAAAGTTAGCACCAAGAGTATGGGTAAGAGGACCAGTATCTCTGTCTCTGTCTCTCTATCTCCATCTCCGTCTCTCTGTCTCCATCTCTGTCTCTCTATCTCTATCTCTCTATCTCTATCTACCTCTATCTCTATCTCTCTACCTCTCTATCTCTCTATCTCTATCTATTTCTCTATCTCTGTCATCTCTCTCCTATCCTGTTCTTTCCTCTCTCTGTGTGTCTTTCTCCATGTCTCTTTGTCTATGTCTCACTTTTCCTGTCTCTGTCTCTCTGCCTCTCTGTCTATGTCTCTCTCCCTCTCTCCCTCCCTCTCTCCCTCCCTCTCTCCCTCTCTCCCTCCCTCCCTCCCTCCTTCCCTCTGTAAAGGAAATCTTACTGAGAAAGCCTCGGAGAGAGACCAAACACTGAGAAGCAGCTCTCCGACCCCCAGCTTCTCCCAGGGTCTCCTGTCCTTTGGTCTTAGTTTGGATGTCTTCAAATGTAACAAAAAAAAAAAAAAACAAAAAAAAAAACCTGTCTCAATTTGCCCACTCAGCAAGAAAATGAGTTATCTTTGAAAACAGAATTCTCAAGTGAGGAAGGACACCCTGGAGGAAGACATAGGTCACCAACGAGGAGGGAAGTCTAGAAGGGAAAAGGAGCCTTCTAAGAGAAGGGAAGTCCTGAAAAATGAGGGAGTCTCCGGGGAGGAGAAAGTCTTGAGGGGAGTCTGTGGGAAGAACTCTGAAAGATGAAGCTGTGACAGAGAGGAACCCTGAGGAGGAGGAAGTCTGGAGGAAGAAGAGGCGGGACAATGGCCCTGGCAGGTTCATTTACAGCCTCTGTATTGCTTGCAGGCCCTGGAGGTTCCCATCTGCCCACACCTCCATTCTTCATCATTGTCTCCATTGTGGGTGTTCCCTCTGACAGTTGAAGGTGGCTACCACATAGACAGGCCAACATCTACCCATGATGGGCATGGTGTTTCTCAGTGTTGTCTTTGGCTAGGCTTTCTAGACAGTTCCCCCCATCGTCCTCAAAGGAAGGCTCAGCCACCTATCGAGGTCCCATGCTAAGTCAGTAAGGGGTAAGATGAAATTTGGATCACCCTCTGTTGTGGGGGAGGGAGGCCATCTCAAGAAAAGTGGGTCACAGTGGCACACCTGGGAGTATTTTCGCGGAGACAGCTCTGCTTCTCCCTGAACACCGACCTGCTGTTCTCTTGAGCCTCCTCCTATGAAGGGGTTTGAAGAAGGGTGCTAATGATGTAACACGGGGCCTCCTGTGGAGCAGGCAAGTGCTGCATCACTGAGCTTCACCCTCAGTCCAAGAGTGTCACCTACATTAGAGGTCACCTCGCCTCAGCTCCTCATGACAGACGCTCAATCTCAATTCCCCAGTATTAGAGAGAGCTCACTGCAATCAGCTTGAGAAGAACAATAGGTAACTTCTGGTTCATCACTTGGGACATCACTCAGAAGTCACGAAGAGCGAGTGGCTACTTACAGCCCCTCGGAAAAGGACTGTGCCCATAGGGGCTGTGACGATTCCCCAGGGTTTCCACATGGCCTGGGAAATGTGGAGATTTAAGAGAAAACATACAAAATCACCAACCAACTACCAGACGAATGGGAAATGTTCAAAAATATGAGCACTATTTGGGGTGTCACAAGCCTACAGCAGCTATGGATGTAGTGACCAGGGATATGAACCATTCCCATTTGTAGTCAATCCCACATACTAAAGAGCTATCTACTAAAATGACAAGTGTGCCAACTGAGGAACCAAGAGTGAGGAGGAGAGGTAGGCAAGCGTGGGGTGGGGGACCCATAACTCAAGATATGGAAATTAGGTCATGGGATCACTAGGGGGTGAAGGCTAGAAAATGGCTGTGACCCTTATCCTTCTAGGACAGCCTAAGAGAGAGGCAGAAAACATGGGGAAAATGAGTCACAGGGTCAGGGGGTGGCGAGCTAACAGTGGAAGTTTCGAGCAGAGCAGAGGGGTGACTTGGCGATAGTCTTCCAGACTCTAATCCAGGCTAAGGTGAACTACAAAGAGAAAGCTGGTTGTGTCTTGTTGAGAACCTTCCCAGTAAGATGGGAAGGCTGGAAGGGGAGTGGAGACAGAACCATTGAGTAGGGGACACTGGGGTCAGAGCCTGCATCAACTTTCTCCAGACACTATCAGATGTCGACACGGACTGTGTGAATCCTGAGAGCTGTGTGTAATACGATCATCTGTGGTCAGTGCTTTGGGGGCCCTTTGTCAGCAGGACAGGAGCCCCTATCTTGCATTCTACACATTTCCATGGGGTTCCTTTAAGTCCTCCCCCATTTGCATAAAAGAAGTTCATGCCTCCTTGTCAGTTCAGGAACAGTAATCCTAAACAAGATAGCAACAAGAGGAAATCCAATGCTTAAGCCAGAGATGATGAATACTACCAGCACACGTGCCATAACTCAGCCCACCTCTGCCCATGGCAGACATAAGCAGTCTATCCCTGAATTGTCTATGCCTTCCCCCAGCAACCTAGTCACAGTTCAAGAAACTTTCAGAGTCGTGATCATTGTGTTTTACGTTAATAAACTCCTTCCCTTTACTAAAGAGCAGAAAAACATAAATAATAGAGCTAAAGCTTGTGCCACTGCGTAAATATCCAGGACCCTGGAGATCCAGCTCAGCAGTCTTATTATCAGCCTGTTTTGTTTAAATGTAAGCAATAAATATTTTGCCGATTATTAATGGAAAAGCAAGCTTATGAATTGCAGCTATTACTGATCAATTGGACGGAATAATTACTACAATCACTGCATAATTCAATCCTTCCTGGCCTGAGAGAAGGATGTATGAGCTCTGGCAGCTCCTTGCCTCAACAGAGTCCCAGAAACAAAAGGAGACAATTCTTGAATTCTTGGGCACCCCAGTTGGTGACTGGTTACCCAGTTTGTCCACAAAGGCTCTGCCAAGCTACTCTGCTGGGGGAAGCTGCCTCTGAAGTCCTCAGTGGTTGGAGTTGCTCAGAGGAAGAGGAAGAAGAGGAGGAAGAGGAGGAGGAAGAAGAGGAGGAGGAGGTGACAGTAAGCCTTGAACCAGAGCAGCATGGGAGATGGTGGAGAAGGGCTGGGATCCCAGAACCCTGGAGGCTGAGGGAGGAAGATGGTAAATTCTGAGCCAACTTAGACAACATAGTGAGTTGTAGCTCATAAAAGTAAGGGCTGCTGATGACACACACACACACACACACACACACACACACACACACACGGAAAGGCCTGAGACTCATCAAATTGTGTACAAAGTGGCACGATTAAGATATCTGCAGGAGCTCAACTGTAAGCCAAGTCATAGGTGGGAAATGTTCTAATACACAGGCTCAAATGTGAAAGATGATCAACACATTGCTTCTGTGAGCAAGAACAGTGTGAGAACTCTTTAAGATTTTATTTTATTTTATTTTATTTTATTTTATTTTACTTTATTTTATTTTATTTTATGTGTGTATGTGTGTGGTGTGCTGTGCTTGTGCTTGTGCCTGTGCCTGTGCCTGTATGCTGGTTCCTGCAGACATCAGAAGAGGGCATTCCCTGGACCTGAAGTTAACCAGAGATTTCTGAGCCATCCAGTGTGGGTGCTGGGAATCCAACTCAGGTCCCCTGCAAAAGCACTATGTGCTCTTAACTGCTGAGCTATCTTTCCAGTCCCAGTGATAGCTCTTTAAAATCCTAATAAGTATACTGAGGAGATGAATCAATGAGTCCAGTCACTTGCTGCTGGGCCTAGGGGCCTCAGGTTAATCCCCTGAGCCTACATGGTAGAGAGGGAGAGCCACCACTAGCATGTTGTCCTCTGGCACCCATGCACCTGCTATGGCACCCACGCACCCCCCAACCTTATATAAATAAATGTAATTTGATTTTTTTAAAAGAAAACAGGTTTCTTCTACTGCTGAATATTGTGGCCCACTCTGGTATTTAGGAGACAGAAAGAAAAGGATCACAAATCCAGGCTGACCTAGGCTATGTTAGAAAGATCCTGTCTCAGAAATGCAAACTAGGGGCTGGAGAGATGGCTCAGGGGTTAAGAGCACTGGCTGCTCTTCCAGAGGTCCTGAGTTCAGTCCCCACCAACCACATGGTGGCTCACAACCATCTACAATAGGATCTGATGCCCTCTTCTGGCATGCATATGTACATGCAGATAGAGCACTCATATAAATAAAATAAATCTTAAAAAAAAAAAGAAGGAAAGAAAGAAAAATGCAAACTATAACAGAAAATATGGTAACAGCAATGGCTGGCAGCTATGGCAGTGCTGCAAGGCACAGGTTGGATGTGCCTGTTCCCTCCCATCTCTTTATCCAGTGACCACCATGTCTCATCGTCAGCTCATCATTGGCCACACTAGGAATTTTCAGCACAGAAAGCAGGCAAGTTTGTTTGTTTGTTCATTTGTTTGTTTTGAGAACCCACTAATGTGTAGTGACTAGAACACCACTGACTTGGGGGACTCTCTATGACTGGACTGGACCATCAAAGTCACCTTCTAACTGCATCATCTCTGCTCCCCCTGTTTAGCCTGTGGTACCCACTCTAGCTTTCTGGCCAGTCAGCACACAGGTTGGTCACGATTCTGACTCCAGGTTCTCCTGATGGCTATTATTCTCCTAGGTATGTTTAGGCCCAGATCTCTAATTCCCTTGGGGCTTTTCTGAGGTACTCTCTTCTCCACTAGTGCTTGCCTTGCTGTGCAACACTGCCAGGCTTTCTCCTGATGTGCCTTCCTGAGCAGTATAAGATGTAGTCTCTCTTAAGGCATCTTTTACTAGTTTACCATTCCTGTTCTCTCTCACCTGAAACACAGAAGTTAAGCATCAAAGGAGGCCGACCTTTTTATACCCAGCTCTTTAAGCTGTGCCTGGCATTTACCAGATGGCCGCTCAGTTTTCAGTGAATGAATGAATGAATAAATGAAGGACCTAGTTGATTTTCCCTTTTCACTGGAATGAACCCATCTGTATTGGGTTGACTATCTAGATCAATGATAAACAGCCAAGGTCAAGCAGTCCATGCTACACATGAGGAAACCAAGTACAGCCTGTGATAGTCATCATCCCATTGCTATGGCAAAATACCTGAGTTAATCAACTTATAATGAAAAAAAAGCTTGTTTTGGCTCAAGGTTTCAGTGTTTTCAATCCATGGTCACTCGTCTCTGTTGACTTTGGGCCTGTGTCAATGCATCATGACAGACCGTATGTGACAGAGTAAACTGCTCACTTTATGAAATTTGAAAGGCAAAAAGAGAGGGGCAGGGCCCCAATTCACAGAGAGAGGAGAGAGAGAGAGAGAGAGAGAGAGAGAGAGAGAGAGAGAGAGAGAGAGATTGATTCATCCTCTGATGAAATGCCTTTCTTCTGTTAGGCTTTGTCTCCTAAATGCTGCACCCTCACCCAGTACCACCAGAGGCCAAGGACCAGGCCCTCAATGCCTGAGCTTCAAGAAGCACTTCCTCAAACCACAGCGGAGCCAATGAGAGAAGTGACAGCTCTGTTTAGAGGCAAACATGGGCCCAGGGACCAGCGGGGATGCCCCAGGCAGGGCCATGCTCTCCTGCAGCAATTACATGACCATGTCAACACCCTGCATCATTAAATGAACTGCTTCCCCCAGATCTTTTGTGTCTAGAGTCTTTGCTGTGCTGCATTCACTTGGGATGCTTCCAGTGAGCCTCCCATACTCGTCTGCACTGAAGCTCAAGCCTGGAGGCTGCAGAGCACATTACACGGTGGGATCAGAGGAGTGACGAAACTCGCAGCAGGGCTTGTCTATCCTTTGCGCTTTTAAATTTCTTTCTTAATTTTTACTTTTACTAAAGTAATGCATGCACATAATTTAAAAATCAAAGCATACTAAATAGGCATAATTGAAAATGCCATTTCTGTCACACACACACACACTCACACACACACACACCACCCCTGATTCCAGCTCCCCAGAGCCCAGTGCTTCCCACACTTGCAGCCAGACTTGCACTTACTCTTCCACTCTTCCCTCCTACCTTGAAATAATTGGTTTGTAGTCATTTACATTTATTAGTTTGTCCATTTTCAGAATCATTTCTTGGTACCTTGTGATGACAATGGATAAAGTTTGGCTGTTCACACATACCTAACTCAAACCCAAACCCAAGTCTTAAACCTAATGCTCCCAAGACACGGAATACATCACTCAATGAGAGCGTGTTTCATGAACTATGTGGATAGGTGATTTCATCCCTTGGCTGTCCCAGAGTGCAGTCACATAAACCTCCTAGGAGCTGTGAGTAGTCACTCTGTGTGGCCTCCTGGTGGGTGATGAACAAGACATTCCTGAGGCTGCTGCTGGTGTAACTTAAAGACTTTCACCAGTATGTGGAAGGAATCTACTCTAAAATAGTCCAATTAAGCCCTGTCTTTTACAAGTAGTCTTAGCTGTGGTGTTTACTCACAGCAATAGAAAAGTAACTAAGACAGGAGGTTTTGGCCCCACCCCTGTGGCAAGCATATGAAGCCCCCAGGTTCTCAGTGGGAGTCAAGGTTCACTGCAGTGGAGTCTCTGGATTCCACCACCAAGAGTTTCAGCTGGACCCCAGAGCCAGCCTGTCAGGAGCTTGGCCCCAGAGACATGCACAAACTAACTTGTATCTTCTCACTGTCTCAGGCTGCTGGGCCTCTCTAAGCTTCGGTCTGTTCATCTGTAAAATGGAGCCACTAACCAGCACTCCTTCTATAATTGTTGATGGAAATAAGATAAGGTGTCAGCAGGAAAGAGCTTGGTCCCAAGCAGAAGCCTGGGGCTGGAGACACTAATGTCCCCCTCATCTCTCTATTCCTCCTCCTCCATTTCCTCTTCCTTTCCCCTCTCCTCCCATTCACTGTCCTCCCCCTTTCTCTCCTTCCCCCTCTAATCTTCCTTCTTTCATCCCTCATCCTTGCTCTCATCTCTCTCCTCTATCTTCCTTCTGCTTTCCCCTTCTTCTTCTCCATCCTCCTCCATCTCTTCCTCTCCTTCCTCTTCCCTCTCCTCCTCCCTCCTCTCCTCCTCCTCTTCCTCATCACAATTAGCAGAAGCTCTGTGAAACACCCTCATCAGTTCTCCCCAAAGCTATGACAGTACTGGGCTCTCAGCCTGGTACAACATATGCTGGGAGGAAGAAGTGTGTCTCACAGGCATCCCTGTGGGCCAGATGCAGGATCTCAGGACATGCCTCTCAGGGGAGAGAGCATTAACATCTGTAAGATGTATTATCATCCCCCTCTGAAGGAAAGACAACTCAGATGAGAGAGCTCTCTTTCAGGAGGGAAGGCCTGCTTCCTCCTTCCTTGTTATTCCTTGGCTTCCATGAGGTTGGCAGCTTGGGGTTCTGACAGCCCCACCATCAGGAGCTTCAGTGAGTGGGTCATCTATCACACTGCCAGGTCACATCCTGAACCCCATGCATCCTGAAGCAGGATGAAGCCAAAAGTGGCATCAGAAGAAGCCCAGGTCTGCCGGGAGTGGCCATAACTGCTTCCCTGTCATACTCTGACACTGGCTGGGACAATCTGAGACCATAGGGCTCCGTCAATGGCATCTGTGAGGTCCTCAGCCAGTCACACTCTCTGTGCTGGAAAGACACAGGCACATTCTCCCGGCAGACAGAAGGAGACCATTCTACAGACCTAAGTTTGCAACAGCCGCGTTCTGTAGTTCTGAGACTCAAGATACAGAATGGCTTGTGAGCTTGCCAAGAAGCGGTGATAAAGAGTTCCCTTGAAGTGAGAGTCTCTCAGATTCATCAGATGACGGAGCCTTGTTTCTTAGCGTGGCTCCAGTAGGGGCTGAACTCTGCAGTCTAAGTTCAAGGTCAAGAGAGAAGAAAGGAAGAGGGCTGGCATGTGGTTGGTTGGTAGCCTAGCATGCAGGAAGTTGTGGGTTTGATCTCCAGCACTGGATAAGCCAGGCATGGTGGTGCAAACCTGTAAGGCAGGAGAATGAGGAGTTCAGGGTGTCCTTGGCTAGATAGTGAGTTCAAGGTCAGCCTACACTCCAACCAACCCCATCTTAAGAAAGAAGTTAAGAAGGGAGGGAAGAAAAAGGAAGAAAGGAGGGAAGGAAGGAAGGAAGGAAGGAAGGAAGGAAGGAAGGAAGGAAGGAAGGAAGGAAGGAAGAAGGGAGGGATGAAAGAAGGGAAGGAAGAAAGGAGAGAGGAGAAAGGGAGGAAGAAAAGAAGGGAGGGAGAAAGAGGAAGGAGGGAAGGAACAGAGGAAGGGAATGCACAGAGGCAAAGCTAACACAAATCAAATAGAAATAGAATGTCCCTCTGTCTTTTTAATCCCCCCTCCCATGTGTGCAGCACACCACAGTGACGGAGTTGTCCTCACTTCCCATCCCCCTTAAGTATGAGTCGCTCTACCTGGGTACTGGTGCCGGGAGTAATGTCCTCAATTTGCAGCAAATGCTAACACAGCCACAGCGATCATAACTTTGAATGGACTGAGCGTCCTCTCATGCCAGTCACTGACCAAACCAATTCCAACTCCATTACTTCATCCTTTGTACGTGGGAAGGTAACAGTGTCTCAGAGAGGTTACGTGACAGGTGTGAGGCCACACAGCCAGCAAGCAGCAGACCCGCATCTGAACTTGGGTCTGACTCACTCACAGCGCCTGACAGCCTGTAGGCTGAGTCCTCCCTTCCTTGTTTAATAAACCTCGGGGCCCCCACGCCGGTTGTTCAGAACAGGCTCTATATCATCAGAAGGAGTGGGCTGAGGGATTGGAAGCAGGCAATGATCCTCCCTTCCTTTGACGGCCTCTGTTTATTGAGGAACAAATCATAGCTGTTTTCGTTTGTGTTTCTGGCACAATAAAAGTAAAAGATACGCTGGCAATCTGTTTAAAAGCTCGTGCAATTTTGGATTTTGAGCTGATGGATTTATGGTATTCGCAGATCTTATGGACGTGAGGGTGCCAGCCACTGGGGCCCAGCAAGGGCTTCTGAGGCTGTTGTTATTGGTCACACTGGGTGGCCATAGGCCATGAGGACTGACACAGCCGCTACTGCCTCCTGTAGCTCAGAGCCTTAGGTCTACAGCTGTCCTAACTGTTAGGGTCCATGGTAGCCTGGAAGGTGTCTCCTGTCTCCTGCCCCCAGGCTACAATCCCAATCCCAGGGCTCCCTGTGAGCTCTGTACCTTTGATCCTGTGTGATCAGGGACTCCACGGAGTCTTCAATCTTTACCCCTCCTTCTGCCCTGTCTGCTCCTCTCCCTGCCGCTGCTGTCCACTCTGGGACGCTAGTGGCCTTTCATAGCTTCCCATCAGCTCAATATCCCCAGTGACTATCATAGCACCTCGTACATTAAGCTGGCGCTTAATAAATCTTCAGAGGTCCCACACATCCAAATGGCAAACACATGAAGACCAGGCCAGGAGGCATTCATCCACCTAGCTAGGTCCCCTCCCTCTTCCTCTCCCAAGATTCTTCCGGCTGCTACGCATCTTTTTCTCATGTTTGCTTCCTTTCTCTGATCTCTCAATGATGGTGTCACCACACTCAGGTCTGGACACATCTCAGGGAGAAATGTACATTCCTGCTCTACCTCTGATCACTTGAGCCTCAGGGCCTTCTCTGTGTACCTCAGTTTTCTCTTCTGTACAATGGGCACAGCACACCTGCTGTTTGCACTGCAAGGGCAGGATGGGGGAGTGAGGCAAGGGTGGTGCCACTCAGGCATCTCCACACCCAACAAGATGGAAGTCTCTGGAAGCCCCCGCGTGCAAGAGGGTGATGGGTTGAAGCCTTTGTTCTAGAGTTCCAGAGGAAGCATCCTCTGTGAGTCTAAGCCACAGATGCCGACTGTCAGTGGGACCGACAGTTCCATTAGGCAGCTGCCCGCTCTGCCTGTGAGTGATTAAAACGTCACCATCTATCTGACGCGCCATACATCATCTCACCAGACTGGCACTTCATCAAGGGCTGCGTGAGTGTGAGCCGTTCTCGGCATCTTCCCCGGATTGCCCCAAGGCCGTGTAGGCAGAAGTGTGTGTGCAGAGATCCAGGGAGCCTTGTAAATAATCACTAGGCAACCTTTGAAGTGTGCTGGGGGTTAGAATACATGGTGGAAGCTGGAGAGCATCCCTCGAGCATTGAAGCTGGGCTTGGGACCACCTGTCTACTCCTTGACCTTTTTCCAGACCCACAGTTGAGCCCAGGTCACCTGAACCTCCTAGTTCTATACACTTCAAGGGGAATATTCTTCCACCCCAGGCCATGACTCCTTCAGTCTACACAGCCAGGGTCTTGCAAGGTGTGTTATATACAGTAAGTGTCATAAAGTGCTGATTGCGTGCAGGAAGTGACAATCAGAGTTGTAAGGTTCCAAGTCATGGGGAACTTAGTAGTGAGTTCTCCTGCTCTTCATTTAAGGAGATCAGAGCAGCAACAGGAGCAGCAAAATGACCATCACTGGTCTCCACTGTTCACAGTGTAGAGGCATTGTGCTAAGTATGTGACAGATGAAAAGGTGTCTTCATTGTATAGGTGCCCCCCAGAAACCCTGACATCTGTAAAAAGTAAGTCCCAGCATCCAAAATAGCAAGGCTCCTGAGAACAGGATTCCCGGAAGTTTGGGAAATCAGAACCTAGGGTCCTCTCAGAAGGTCCTAGAATCATCAACGCATCCTGACGAGGCTGAGCCTGTACACAGTCCCCACGCCCCCACCCTAGTCTGTCTTTTGCAAGTCACTCATAAAGATGACTTTAAGGATTCAGGTGGTCTCCTTCTGGATGTTGATCCAGAGCCCACACCCTTCTGACAGACTGTTTGCCTCAAAATAAAAAACTGGACCCAGGCTACCCCTTTGTTTGCCGTAAGGACAAGGGTCTTCCAGCCTTCTCGGCTCACCCCAGATCTCTCAGATGGCCCAACAGCACAGGGCACATAGAGGCTCATGTAGCCACTGTAGCAGCAAGACAAGTGTGTGTGTGTGTGTGTGTGTGTGTGTGTGTGTCTGTCTGTCTGTCTGTCTGTCACTGAGGAATGTAGCCAGAAGACTTAAACCTGCTAAGCAAGAACCTACCACGGAGCCACACCCACAACCCCTCACTGGGAGATTCTAGGCCGGTGCTCTACCACTGAGCCATGCCCCCAAGCTAAGTCTTGCCTTTGAACATTGGAGAAGCTCACCCCATACCATTCCACAATATGGATGTGCTGATGAAGATAAGTCCTGCTCTTGACTTTCCGAGTCCAACCTTGGGCTGACCAGCCGCCTGAGAGACTGACTTCTCTTTGCCCTGTGTTTGGCAGATAGACTATATCTTCTTGAATTCTTACAGCAGCTCAAAGAGACAGATGCTGCAGAAGCCATCCTCATTGTACAGATGGGAACACCAAGACTTAGGGAGGCTGAGTCCCTTGTTCAGCAGTACTAGTGGGCAGAGCAAGAATATGAATACAAGCCTGCCCGGACCCATAGCCCAAACTCCCCATCCCTCCCTGCACTGCTCTGATAGCCACAAGCTACACACACACACACACACACACACACACACACGCACGCACTCTGCTCTGATAGCCACAAACTTGTCACGCCAGTTGTTGCCTAAAGTCCCTTCTGTGGCCCCAGCTCAAGCCAGGCAATCAGAAAATGTTTCAATGAGAGGCTGCCATGCCAGACTGGCTCACCTGGAAAATCACAGAGGTGGCAGGAGGATGGCAGGGAAAGTGGGCCCACCACTTATGGGGAGCATGGCTCAGGATGGCTGGCAGCTGGTATATACAACATCCAAAGAGCCTGAATGCTCTGGCCCATCACCGGTGTTCACAGCACTCCTGCCACCAACTGTCAGCTGACCCTGGCTCTCCGCTACTGGAGCAGTTCAAATGCCTCTGGACTCTGTACCAGTAGTCCTCCCGGGGACCTGAAGGAAGGACGGTGGGGACAGGAAGCAGAAGGAGCCAGTGAAGGTGGGAGGTGAGAGCAAATGCACACTCCACTCAGTGTGGTTTCTACCAGGGACACCTGCTGAGGACCTCCAGCCATTTCTTAGGTCTCCTTGCTGCTCTTGAATTTGGGTTCTTCCCCTTTGCCCTAAAGGAGAGACATACTTTCTCTGAGCCCCAGTATTTCTTAGCACACTGATTCATAAGCAAGTGGAGAGAAGAAGTAGAGAGAGGGTAACTGATTTATGCACAAGCTCACAAAATACTAGCTTCCTTCGGGTCCCCGCTTCCTTTCTTTCCCCTTCTCTGCTTCTCTATCCCTCTCTCTGACCCATCCTCCCTTTACCTTTGAGCCGTCCAGCTGAGATTAACATCTGGAGTGTTCCAGGTGTCACCATGTGAGGGTCTGGCTTTCCTGGGGCTCCTGAGTGGACAGCAAGCAGCAGGCAGCCCTGGGAGCTGGGCTATGGCCAGGAGATGTGGGCGGCATGTCTGACCATGCAGATACCCCAGTTTGACATGAATGGGGAGCCCAGTGAACAAAGTCAGCCGTAGGGTGACCTAACAGTGCCAGTGATTTACAGATGGGGCTGGTGTCAGCACTGGGGCCCTGCCTGGTAGCAGCTACTCTAGAGTGTTGCACCTCAGAGAGTCCAGCCCCTCCCCTTCCACAGGCTCTGTCTCTGCCTGCTGGGCACTGATTTGGCTTGGTCAGAGAGACCAGCCTCTGCCCAGGCCAGAACCACCAGCACTGGGCATGCTTCCAAAGACCCAGATGGCCTGGAAGGATTCGCTTGCCCAGGGTTCACGGCACTGGGAAGAGATGAGAAATGTGAAGCTTTAAAAAGAGGCTTGGAGGCGCATACCTTTAATCCCAGCACTTGGGAGGCAGCGGCGGGCAGATTTCTGAGTTCGAGGCCAGCCTGTTCTACAGAGTGAGTACCAGGACAGCCAGGGGAGCACATAGAAAAAAAGAAAAGGCTTGGAAATGAGGATCACAGCTTCTGTGAAGAAGGAAGGAAGGAAGGAAGGAAGGAAGGAAGGAAGGAGGGAGGGAGGGAGGGAGGGAGGGAGGGAGGGAGGGAGGGAGGGAGGGAGGGAGGGAGGAGCTTTTCCTGCCTTGCAAGAAGATCCAAGGTTTGAGCTTTGGGGACATGTGCCAGGTCCCCACCATAAGCAAACCAGATCAACCTCTCGCCTCTCAAAGTGTCAGCCTGCCAAAAGCTTGTTAAAATTTCAGATTCCCAGGCCTCTCCCAGGCCTGCTGAATTCAAATCCAAGCTTTAACCTGCTCTGGTAGACCCCAGTGCTGGTGACATATACACATGTGTTTACCAGGGAGGACCTGAGCCTCAAAAAAGAGAAATGAGTGGGTTAGGTGGCTGAGATGCAAATCCACCCAGCGGCCTCCCAGGGGTCAGGTGCAGTCCTCTGTCTTTAACAATGGTTTCTGGAGGCACTCCAGAAGCTGGGGGCAGGGGTGGGGGAGGAACAGGTTTAAAAGAGGGAAGGCAGTTGGTGCTGTTGCTGATGCTGGGGCAGAGTTGTACCTCTGGCTGGGGCTGGCCTGGATTTCAATATCTGATAAGGTACAGAGCCTCTGACAAGGCAGCATCCTTCTTGCTGGAAGGATGTTTGTCCCAGTCTCCTATTGCTGACTTGCCTGCAGGGCTGCCAGCAGAGAATAGTAGACTGCTGCCTCTACTCCCTGAGAAAACACTTCCGCATTCCTTATCTGGCCTCTGCAGAGTGGGCTTTCTTTCACATAGATGCAGAAACTGAAGCTGTGTAGAAGAGAGACTCAGACACATCTCCACTGAGTCTGTCCATGGACTCCTCCTCTGACAACCACAGGACGAGTGTCTCAGGTCGCCCAGCAGATCCCTGTAGGTTGGGGGGTTTCCTCTGTGACATCCCACCACATCTCAAGAAGTGTCCCTTTCAAAAGCATGAGGCTTGGGGAGCCAGTGTGGCAGAAGGCATTGCTCCCAGCACTTCCGGACTCCCTAGGATCCAGCCAACGTTCCCAGGTAGGAGCTTTGCAGAAATAGTAACTCCACAGTGGCTCTGGGCACAGAGCTTAGCTGCAGAGCCATGAGACACGTGGGTGAGATTATTCTGAGAGCGCAGACCTGGAGCACCGAGCCAGGGGCAGCAGGCAGCAGGCAGCAGGACCAGGGCTGCTGTTTTTAATAGAGCCCTTCCACAGCAGTCTAGATAGCAGCCCTGGAGAATGCAGCAGGACTGTTAGCCTGTTTCCAACCCACTGCACTCATTATGACTTTAAGAATAGAATATGTCCTTTCCATAGTGCCTTCCTTTAATATCTGTCTCCCCGAGACACTGGAGTTATTTTTATCTATTGCATGTTGCCCTGGGTGGAATTAGCCTTCCCCAGCCCTACACAAGGAGAAAGAGTTGTTGGATAATTTGCACCTTGCATGAAGCTTTAGTGGCTGTGCAACCCCTCCCCCAACACGCAGCCAAATCCCCCTCTGAAGCCCATGCTCAACGCATTCAGACCTGTATGGCGTGCTGCGGGTTGTCTGTCCTAGCGCCAGCCTAGAAATGGACCAGTCACAATCCTGCACACAGAGCAGGAAACCAGCTGGTTCTGTCTGCGAGGTGTTTTTCTTGAGCCTGAGTTTGATCCCCAGCACCCACAGGAAAGCCTGGTGTGGTGACTCCTGTTTACACGCTCAGTGCTAGGATATGGTGTTTGGCCACTGGCTTCTTTCCCTTCACCTTACCACGCCATGCCAAGCGCCAGCGCTTCCCATGGATGGAGCGCTATCTCTTTGTGCAGATGTTGCCTGAGATGTTTATCCATTTGTTCGTCAAAGGGTATCTGGGCCATTCCCACCTGTCCTGTGAGTGCCACTCTAAACATGACATGCATGTTTCCAATTCAATTCCACTGTTTCCTGATAAGTGCGTTTCCATGGAAACAACTAAGTATCGACAACAATAGCCAGAGTTGGAGGACAACGTGGTTTCTAAAAAAGGATGGGTATGTGGAGAAAGATCGGGAGATGTTAACCATTCGTTGCTCTCCTCTCTCCTGCCACAAAATGTCTTACTGCAGAGGGGCCTGTGAGATGACTCAGTGAATATAGGTACGGACTGGGAAGTTATCCTCTGAGCTCCCCACATGCACTATGCCATGAATACACACTCTCTTACGTGCATGTACACAGACCCTGTTAAGTCTTATAAATACTTTAAAGCATCTAAAAGAGCATGGGACTTACTTGAGCCTATGACTGGGTTATATACTCCATCGTGGCTGGGAAGATGTGGGACAGGAAGGTGAGGAAGCTGTTCGCAGCCACAGTCAGGAAGCAGAGAGAAAGAGGGCTGTTGGTGGCTCTGCTAACATTCCTGTTTCTATGCACTGTAGGAGCCCAGCCGTGGGATGGTACTGACAACGCTGAAGATGGGTCTTCCCCTATGGGTTGACCTATGGGTTCTGCGCCATTGAAATGATCCAATTTAAGCCAGATTAGAATATATTAAAGGCAGGTTTATTGGTTTGCTACTCTCAGGGTGAGTTTACCGGGCCCAAGGACAGAGGCCAGGGAAGTCACCATGGGGAGAGTGGGAAGGCAGAAGAGAAAGAGAAAAAGAGTGCAGGCACAGAGAGAGAAGAGGAGAAGAAGGAAGAGAGGGAGAGCCCAAAATGTCTGTATTATGTAGGGCAGAACCTCTGCAGGAAGGACAGCCCAGCCCTTGGGCTGGAAAGTTCAGGGTTGGGGGCAGGCTATGCCAGATAGGAACTGAGAGATGCTGGGTGAACCTGGAGGCCAGGCTTGTTTTGTTATGTAAAATGCGCACCTCAGTCCCTTGTCCAGATAATCTTTAAAAGATGCTGAGATTGGTTCCCAAGATGATTCCAGACCCTGTGGTACTGACCATCAGTATTGACCATCACAAGACCCAAGTTCCTATTCTCATTCTGCCCCTGGGACTCACTGTGGAAAGCAGGGCCAAGAGGCATGCATGCCCCTGTGTCATGGTGGCTTAGAGGGAGAGCGAGGGTGGGATGCAGTCTCTGTGAACAGCACTTCAGGAACGATTTGTTTGGGCTCACAGTTTGGGACAGGGATGGCACAGTGGCTGAGCGCTGAGAGGCAGCCAATCACACTGCAGCTGCAGTTGGGAACAGAAAAGAGATGAACCCCGTACTCTTTCAGTCTCCTTTCTGTGCAGTCAAGACCCCAGGGTCCTGGGATGGAGATGAAGGCTACCACTGGAGAGACACCTCAGCCAGTGCTTGTCGTGTCAGCATGAGGACCTAAGCTTGGATCCCAGCACCCACATACAGTTCCAGGTCTTCAGGAATAGTGGAGGGGCACACGAGGGCCTGCCTCTACCTAAGTAGCTATTGGTAGTTAATGGCTGCTGGAGGAGGGAAGTTGCCAGTATCCAGTATGCCAGTATACTCATGCATACATATCCAGCCCTAAGAAAACTCAGTGGGTCACATGACAGGCAGGGGATGTTAGGAGCAATAAGAAGGGTTCCAGAGAAGGTGGGAGAGGGACAGGAGAAAGGAACGAGGGGATGAATCTGATTTTAAAACACTGTATGCCTGTAAGAAACCGTCAGAAAATAAACTTAAAATTACTGAAAAGAGGGCAAGAGAGCTAGGTTTAGCCACTCATACACCAACAGTAACCTCAACACCGTGGGGCTCTGAGACAGGAGGATGGTTGCCAGCCTAGCTCCAGGTGCAGTGGCTGTCTGACTGGAATAAGGTGGAGAGTGACCAGGTAGGCAGCTGAGGAGCTCTTCTGGCTTCTCTATATACACAGGTAGATGCACATTTGCACTTGCGTGTGTGCACGCATACACACACACACACACACACACACAGAGGGGGAGAAGAATAAAAGAAACCTAAATGAGGGCTTAATAATTGAGAGAAATTAGCATATCTAAAATTGCAATTAAAACCTAGTTTGACAATCCCTATAATTAATGTACAAGCCAAGAATCAGGTAACCAGAAGATGTTATAAATCACTAGACTTTGGTTGTCTGTCGGAAGCCTTACATAAGGGGGACCTTTGGGGTTCCGGGTTGAGGCACTGAGCCTAAGGGGCTCGCGCATAGCCTCTCTGATTCTCACGGGCTGAGACCAAGCCGGCTTCCTTTCCAGTGCTCTCCGATCAATCTTGCTCCTGGTGCAATCAGATGTGGTAGGGTTTTAATTGCTTTGGATTGATTTTTGCCAGTGGTGCCTTCCAAACCCCCAGCCTGGGGACAGAGAGAGATTAGTCACGTCAAGGGAGGCTCCCCACTGACAACAGCAAAAACCAGCAGGGTGTGAAGACAGCTTAAAACTAATCTCTGGAATCAGCCTCTGGGTGGACCCAGGGTGCCAGTGGCCATCTTGACAGATGGCAGCTGGGTGCTGGGGGTGGGGTGGGGGTGCGTCAGTAAAAACATGGCTGAGGGCCTTCGGGATGTAGCTTTCCCAAACACAAAGCCCTGGGTTCTATCCTCAGCACCAGGTAGGCAGGGCGAGGTGGCACACACCTGTAATCCCAGCACTTGGAAGGTGGAGGCAGGAGGATCAGATGGATGTTCAAAGTCATTCTCTGCTACCCAATGAATGAGCCTGCGGCTGGCCTTTACTACCCAGAGAGCTTGGAGCCAGCCGCTGCGGTTTCTTCAAGTTCAAGGCCTGGTCTTCACTTTTCTTTTTTCTTATCTTTTTGTTTGGTTCGGTTTGGGGATTTTTTACTTTCCTTTTTTACATTTGTTTACTTGTTTGTTTGTTTGTTTGTTTGTTTGTTTGGGGCGGGGCAGGGGTACATGCCACAGCATGGCTGTGGAGATCAGAGAGCCACTTACCAGAATGAGTTCCCCCCTTCTACCACGTGGGTCCTGAGATCCAACTCAGGTGTATCAAGCCTGGTGCCAAGCCCCTTGCCCTCTGGGCTATCTCTATGTCCTCTTGGTTTGTTTTCTTATCACGGAGTCTCAGGTAGCCCAGGCTGGCCTGGGACAAGCTGTGTACCCGAGGGCACTGAATTGTTGACTCTCTTCCCTCTCCCCCTAGAATACTGGCCTGAAAGACATGTACAGCCATGCCTGGCTCTGGCCAGCCTGGTCTATATGGCTCATTTGAGGCTAGCCAGAGTCGTATAACATGTCACATAACAAAAGCAAATAACAACTGAGCTCGCTCTTCCCAATATATATATGAAGCTTCAAGCATCCAGCGTCCAGTGACTATTTCAATAGGTAGAATTCTAGGTAGAATCTACTGAGGGAATATGTCTTTATCCATTTACTGTTACTGTGATAAAATGCCTGAAGCTGTGTGATTTATAAGGCATCGAGGGCTGTTTAACTCACAGATCTGGATGGCAGGAAGTCCAAGAGTGCAGCACTGGCTTCTGGAAGACCTTCCTGCCATATCATAGCATTGTGTGACGAGGCAGTGTGGGCATGCCAGCCCAGATGCTTTTTTTACTCTTATAGGGCCCCTGATGTCACTTGGAGGCCCTCCTCACAAGACCTCATCTACTCCCAGACACCATCATAACCCCCTTTCCTAATACAATGCTTCAGGAATTAAGCATTCAGTGCCTGAACTCTGAGAAACCGTATTCAGAGAGGGCACATCCATAAAACCTGCAGTTGAAATAGTGAGAAAGCCAGGCAGCTAGTTTTTCTAGCTTGGTTTCCTGTCCTATCTCTCTGAACTCCCAGCAACATCTGGCAACATCTGGCAGGCACCTCAGCACTGTATCCAGAACGTGGGCTTTAGGCTGAGATCACCCAGGGCTGCATCAGCTACACTACCATCTGCCAACCAGCTTCCCCACCCCACCTCGGTGCTGGGATTGCACAGGGTGTGAAATAATCAGACCCAGCCTACCAGGGGTTCCTGATGTCTTGGTTGCTGCTACAGAAGAGGCTCATTCCAACCATCCCTTCTGTGGCAATTGCCCATCACACTGCATCCAGCCCTGTGCTGAGGGTAGAAATGTTGCTTGTCAGCTTAAATGCAAAGCCCTAAGTATTCTCCATAGATTACTTCCTTCTGTAATACATTGGCATAGCTGGGCATGGCGGTGTACATCCCTATGCTGAACTCAGGAGGTCACGAAGGTCACAGCAAGTTCAAGGCCAGCCTGGGCTCCATAGTGAGAGACTCTATCTCAGAACACACAACAGCAAAACTCTGTACTGACTGTGTAATGAGAAGCCAGGGAGCGAACACTCTGATATATAAAGAATTCGATGTTGGAGGTGGGGGACTGTCTGTCTCCCACCCAAGGTCAGACCCACCTTCCTCCACACCAAACACCGTCCAGAGACTCCAGAAGCAGCCAACTTTTTCAAAGAATTGTGGATGCAGCTCCTTCCAGTATGAAAATAGCTTACCTTGGGACGAGAGTGGCTAATAAGATGGTAATTAGAATTGCTTATTAGGACCTGTCTTCTAAGGTTTGCCTGTGCTTTTAATAGAATCTACAACGTATCTGCTTAGCAGGGAAGACAGATCACCCTGGTCTGGTGTATTTTAAAACCAGGTCCTTGCTCTCTGGCTGCCCCTTACGCCCCCTCCTCCCCCATCTACACCATCTGCTGGGGTGACAGCCTGGCCCTGTGCAAGAGCTCACTGGAGACCAGTAAATAAACAACTTCTTGCTCAGAACCCCTTCCTCCAAGCAGGAGAGCTTGTGGTCTCTGTCCCTCTGCCCCCACTGAATCATAATTTCTTCCAGAGCCTTCTGGCCTGGCTCTGAAGCCATCCTGCCCACACTGGGTAGAATTGTGTCCCTGCACTTTGTGTGCACCTTGAGCCTAAGGACATGACCGTGCTTGAAAAGACCTTGATGGACAGAGCTGGTGAAGTTAGCTTGAGATCATCCTGGATCAGGTTGATCCCCGGTCCAATCTCAGGGTCCTTGTTATGGACCATGGCAGGGGGCACAGGGAAATGCCCGTGACTAAAGAGCCACGGGGGCAGGTGTGTGACATCACAAGCCAAAGACAATCCCCAGGAGCTGCAAAACACTGAAAGGATTCTCCCAGAAACTCCAGGCTTAGCACCTAGAGATAGAAAGCCTATTCCTGTCTTTCCAGAACCCCCTCTTGTCTTGGTGACACTTTGTCACAGTGACCATGGGAAACCTTTCTCCATTTCAGTCTCCCAGTGCCCTACCCTGAACATCGTGATTCCATCTGCCTAGGACCCCTTGACCCTCCATGCCCTCTTCACCCAGCCCATTCCCTATTCCCAGGTCACCTGGCCAGCCTCTGCTTAAGACGCCCGTGAGATCAGATGCTGTGACTTGGTCCAAGCTTTTGCTCCCACTTCCCTGTGCCTCTGATTCTTACCACCAAATGCATTGTTAGGCTCCCGTTCATTAAAGGCTCTGCAGACCTGCTTGCTGGCCAGTGCAAATCTTGATGGCTGACATGTGCCACCTCCATGAGGTGAGGAGCACTGTGTGGTGGGCTCTTCTCCTTTGAGATCATTCCATGTAGGTTAACTATTAATAAGATCCTTACTTGGGTATGTGACATCAAAAGCATCCAACCTCACTTCTCCAGAATATTCTATCAGAACCCCTGCCCCCATCCCATAAGCTCCTGGCCAAGAACTATGCTTGACATGTTGTTCCTCTGTCCCTGGAGCCTGGCCCAGTTAGCAGACAATAATTTGCTGATGGCCAGTGTCACATATCTGATCCAAGCCTGGTGTGGGAGTTGTAATACAGACCAACAGTTCAGGATCCAGGACGCTGAAGCTCCAGGATAGTGCTTTCAAGGCCAGCCTGAACTACATAGAGAGAACCTTTGAGTGGGAAGGGAAGCGGAGGGGAGGGGAGGGGAGGGGAAGGGAGGGGAGGGGAGGGGAGGGGAGGGGAGGGGAGGGGAGGGGAGGGGAGGGGAGGGGAGGGGAGGGGAGGGGAGACAACCCAGGTTGTAGGAGATTCTAGATTGTGGGAGATCCAACACTATGAGCTATCCTGAGCTATGAACAGCTCCTGGGGCTAGAATACCCAAGAATATGTGAAACTGGAGGCCATGCTGTGAGGCTGTTGTACTGGCTAGTTTTGTGTCAACTTGACACAGCTGGAGTTATCACAGAGAAAGGAGCTTCAGTTGAGGAAATGCCTCCATGAGATCCAACTGTAAGGCATTTCCTCAATTAGTGATCAAGGGGGAAAGGCCCCTTGTGGGTGGTGCCATCTTTGGGCTGGTAGCCTTGGGTTCTATAAGAGAGCAGGCTGAGCAAGCCAGGGGAAGCAAGCCAGTAAAGAACATCCCTCCATGGCTTCTGCATCAGCTCCTGCTTTCTGACCTGCTTGAGTTCCAGTCCTGACTTCCTTTGGTGATGACAGCAGTTTGGAAGTGTAAGCCGAATAAACCCTTTCCTCCCCAACTTGCTTCTTGGTCATGATGTTTGTGCAGGAATAGAAACCCTAACTAAGACAGCTATATAGTAAAGGTAGATCTGAAGTAGGACACTGAGCAAGCATGGTTACTTCCCATTCCCCTCCTGACCTTGCGTTCCTTTCTCTTGGATCTGAAGTCCAAGATCATCTCTCCTGACTCCCTTGAACATAGTGATTAGCCAGAGCCCTCTGCTCGCAGACGCAGGAGCACCAACCACCTCTAAGGCCTGTCAACTGAGTACGGGCACATGTCATCTCGGAGCGATCTGTTTCCCTCTCTTGTGTGCATGGAAGGTGGCTGTCTTGTGAGATTTGCAGAGGTGGTGAGGTTTGTTCTCCATCACAACTGTGTGGGTTTAGATGTAAACATGAAGCAGAGTTGCACTTGACCAAAATAGGAATTTCCCCGAGTGCTTGGCCCCCTGGGATCAGACCCCAGCCTCAGAGCTGGCAGCAGAGTTTCCACTGGGTCCAGGGTTGTCTTCTCATCACATGATATCATATCACAGAACCATGATATGAGCAAATGGCTGGCTTCTGCTCACCAGCATGTTGACAGGATGAAATGACACAGCGCGTGGCTCACCTGGAGCCTTACTGGTTCAGGGGGATGCTCGCCGCTCCTCCTTGTCTTCACACAGCCTTCTGGAAATTGAGGAGCACTTTGCTAGTGCTTCACCCGTCCCCTGCTTCTTACCTTAAAGGCACAGTGGTGTCTGTACTGGAGAAATTCTCAACAGGAAGCCAGGCCTCATTACCCATCCTTGCTATAACCTTAAAATGTGTTGGGGGGGGGGGAATGACATTTTGCTCAAGTGTGACTGTGTGCTTCTGTTTGCCCATACCTTGCAATCAAAAGATCTTTCATACACTCTCATAAAAAATAAAATAATAAAATAAACAGCCCCTGGGGACTGAAAAGATGGCAGAGCAGCTAGGAGCACTTCCTACTCTTTGAGAGGACCAGAGTTTGGTTCCTAGGACCCACACAGACTGCTCAACCACCTGTAATTCCAGCTCCAGAGGACCTGAAGCCTTCTGCCGTCCTCCTCAGCTACCCACATGCGAAGGCACACATATATGTGCACACATGCACACACATAAGTAATCAGAAATTAAAATTTTCTTTAAAATTCTAAAAGCCCCTGTTCATCTTTTCCGTTGTTGTTTTGTATGTGTACATGTGCGTGTGTATGTGTGTACATGTGTGCATGTGTGTATATGGTGTACGTGGGTGAGTGGGTGTGTATATGTGTACACATGTGTGTATTTATATATGTGTCCATGTGTATGCACATGTATGTCCATGTGTGTATGTTTACAGGTGTGCCTGTGTATACATGTTGTGCATGTGTGGGTGGGTTTGTACATGTATATATGTGTCTGTGCATATGTGTGCACATGTATGTGCAGTGTACACACTCAAGTGTGCAGAGATTAGAGAATAACTTTACAAGTCAGCTCTTGCCTGCTTCCCTATTTCGAGGCAGGAGCTGGCCCCTGAGCTTCTGGCTAATTTCCTGTGTCAGCTTCCCATCTCACCCCTGGAATTCTGCAGATACAGGCCACTGCGTCTAACTATGTTTTGTATAGGTTTCAGGATTGAGCTCAGGTCATCAGGTTTACAGGGCAAGCATCTGCCCATCCCTCCACCTTCCTGGACAAGTCCAATTGGATACTTTAAATCTCCATTTGCCTTTCAGGTACCCTCAAGCTTTTCCTACCTCTGAGGTTCTCTTGAACTTCTCAGGGTGAGCTTTCAGCCTTCCATGGTCCCCCTCCCACCCATGTACGCACAGTTCAGGGGACAGACTCTAGACTCTTTATGGAGCCTCACATGCAGGGTCCCTGTGAGCACCAGTTCAGCACAGTACAGCCCTAATTACAGGCAGCACGCCAGAGGCCGGTCATTTGGCGAATCATTAGAGATGCGTGGCTGGCTTCATAGAATATCTTCGAATGAGTTCTGTAATTTTCCTATCTTCACCTATCATGGTGTTTTCAGTGAAGTGGAACATGACAACAGGGCTGGTGGATGTCACATCTCCTGGAGCGTTTCCAGCTCTAAATTAAAAGGGTCTTCCCCTCTGCATACTGAGGAGAGAAATATTGATCAGGACGGGGTTCGAGGTTTGGAAAGCTGGCCTGGGTCTCTGCTTCTCACTAATCGATATTCTGAAGCAGTACTTGCGGGCAATGTTTGAATACTTGTTTCTGCTTGCCTTCATGTTGGCAAATTACAGCTTTCAAGGGAGGTCCTCATCCTGCGCAGTGGCTGTGAGGGGCAGGTTTAATTAGCGCACAGACCTGCTGGAAGAATCCAGGGCTATTAGGAGTCTGCTTGTGTGAGCGGCTCTAGGGCTGTGCCAGGCTCTTTTCGCTCAGCATCCTCCTTCCTGCAGCTGCCCACCCCCACCCCCACATGCTTTGCCATTGAGCCCAAGGTATCCAGAAGGATCGAGAGAGACAAGAGAACTCACAAGAAGATAGAAGGTGCTGGTTGCTCCCCGTAGAGATGAAAACTTAGCTCTGATCTTGGAGAACCACCTCCATCTTTGGCCTTGACCTTTGACTATTGGGTAGATGCGTTGAAAGCGAGGTATAAGAGGTCAACTGTGGGGAAAAGTAACCTCTTTGAGTAAAAGTAACTGCAGTCAGCTCTGCAGACACAGCCTTTGCACTGTGGCACTTGTTGAGGGACTGCTAGGTTTATTGTCTCAAGTAGAATCCCTACCCTGCAGCTAAGAGAGTAAGCTGACCGAGCAGATGCAACCTGGTCAGTGTGAGCAGGGAGACATGAGCCCGATCAGGATGGTGAGAAAGGAGGCTGACTCCGTGAGTGGAACATGCTCCGTCCACCCTGGCCTCAGGCCCCATGTGATCCCCTAGGTGTGTGTGCACAGCCCTGAGCTGATCCATGTGTGTCTTCAGTGAAAGTGGTAGCCTCTGTCCAGGGTCCACACTCAACAACCACCACATGGCACTGTCCAGTGGTCACTCCCTCAGGAATCCACTGCCTCATCATGGTATAGGGCACAGGTCTTTGCAAGACTTGGAACATCACCAAGTCACCTCTTCCAGAAAGTTCTTTAGCATTGCTCACCCCCAAACACCACCTCTCTGCCTCCTTTTTCTTAAATCCTTGCCCGAGCCTCCTGTTTGAAGGCAGGTCAGGAGAGATGCCTGCTTCTAGTGAAGCTGTTTCCTTATTCCTAAGCCTCTAAGAAGCCAGGAGCTTGGAAATGGACTTTCTCCAACAGCACTCATTAGGAGCTGGAAGTGAATACAGAGCTCCAAATGCATGCTGGGAGGATGCTGCCTGAGCATCTGCATCCAAGTTCTCACAACCAGAACCAGAAAGAGTCTCCACTGGGAAGCTGAGCCACCCACCTAACAGCAGAGTATATCAGGTGTGCATGAGTGTGTGTGTGTGTGTGTGTGTGTGTGTGTGTGTGTGTGTGTGCGTGCATGCACGTGCACAGCATCACTTCTTTGGTGAGAGAGGCAGCATTCCACGTAAGGCTCCTAGGCTGACAGTAGTGGACGTGGACAGAAGTAGCCTGGGATAGGGTGCTGTTGCAAAAGGAGGTATGACTGCTGCACAGAAAACATGGAGAGAGGCCATTGCAAGTAGGCAAGCATCAAAAACGTGCCCCATGTCTGAAGCAGAGCCAGAGGCAAGCCTTCAGGAGCCAGGTCCTCACCCTGCCCTGTTTTGTAGGGAGCAATGGGCTTAGAGTCAGAAGACCAGGTTTCAAGGCGCCCTCTCCCTTGCTAGCTAGGAACTGCTCTGGACTCATTCCTTATCTATAAAATGGAGTGTAATAACCACAAGGGCAGTTGTGAGATGTTGTCTTTTACTAGAATACTTCTAGAAGTTTCTGTCCAGAATTGCAGCCACTAACCACGTGTGTATGTAGAACACTTAGAGGACAGTTGGTGTGATGAATCTAATCAGCCATGTGTCTAGCGGTAACCTTACTGTGCGCTGTGGTCATATACTGCTCAGTGGGGTCATGAGTATGCAAGTGCTCTGCAGCCATCACATGCCTACATAGAAAGCACCATGCATGAAGCCAGGTGCTGCAGAATAAGTCTGGAGTGTTCTCATAATTACTGTAACCACAGACCTGGAAAAGGCTACCCACTCTCCACACTCCTACAGACCTACTTCTGATCATCCACTCTCATACAATGGACCTTTCACAAACCTATCCAAACTTGCTGCAAAAAACAATTAGTTCATGGTTGGCTGGTTGGATAGATGGATGGATGAAAGATGGATAGATGAGTGGAAGAAAGGATGAATGAATAGACAGACAAATGAATACATGGATGGACTGGTTGATAATGTATAGATAAGTCAATGCATCATCAGGTGGGTGGATAATGCATAGATAGACATATAGATGGATACAATGATAGGTGCAAACGTGGATGGATGTGTGGATGGATGGATGAGAGTTGATGGATATAACCGGATGGGAACAGATGGTGCATACATAGACAGGTAGGTGTATGCTTGGATGAATACATGTGTGGACTGATGATGGATGGATAGATTGTAACTGGATAGATGAGGGAAGATGGACAGATGAACTCACTGGCAAGTGCATAAGATGGATGAGCAGCTTGACCAGATGGAAAATGAGTGAATAGGTTGGTGGATACATGCACGGGTTGATGGATGGATGGATGGATGGATGGATAGATGGATGGATGGATGGATGGATGGATAGATGGATGGATGGATGGACTCAGCATTCTTTCTCTTACCTACTGTGCACTGGGCATTAGTCTATAAATTAAAACAATAAACAAGACCCATCCCCTGCCTCCATGAATGTTTTATTATAAATAAATGATCAGACACTGTACTGGCTGGGTTTGTGTCAACTCGACACAAGCTAGAGTCATCTGAGAGCAAAGAGCCTCAGTTGAGAAAATACCTCCATGATATCTAGCTGTTAGGCATTTTCTCAATGAGTGATCAATGAGGGAGGGCGCAGCCCATAGTGGGTGGTGCCATCCCTGGACTGGTGGTCCTGGGTTCTATAAGAAAGCAGGCTGAGCAAGCCATGGTGAGCAAGCCAGTGAGCAGCAGCATCCCTCCATGGTCTCTGCATCAGCTCCTGCCTCCAGGTTCCAGTCCTGCTTGACTTGCTATCCTGACTTCTGACTTCCTCCAGAGGTCTGCTAAGATCTGGAAGTGTGAGACAAATAAACCCTTTCCTCCCCAGCTTGCGTTTTGGTCATGGTCCTTCATCACAGCAATGGAAGCCCTAAGACAGACAGGAATGGGGAAAACAAATAGCTGAGCTAATACGAGGCAGGTAAGGACACACCAGGCAGAGATGGAGCCAGGTAGGATTGTACCATGTCGAGACAGGCACAGAGAAATCAGGTGAGAGGAATGTCCGAGGTGGAAAACTTGAAGGTAGCCAGGCCTATCATTCTTGTGGCTGGATTTTGTTTCTCCTGAGGGAAACGAGAAGCCAAAAGCAGGTTTGGGAAAGAGCAATGATCGGGTCTGACTATGTTTTCAGAAAAACAGGAGACAAAAATTGATGCTCTTGTGGTATTCTAGAAAAGGCACATTAGTGGCAAGGCCCAAGGAGGGCACAGTGCCAGGTGGGACCAAGTGATGGGTGAGGCTGAGTTTCATCCCAGCAACAGTAACCCTCACTCAGACAAATGCCACTGAGAGGTTAAGATAGGTAGGGAAATGGACTATTAAATTTAGCGATGTCATTGATGACCTTGGATTGTTTCCTGTGAAAGGTGGCATGACCCAGTAGTTCGATGGATAGATGTACTTGGGTTAGTAGGCGGGTGGTGTCACAGGATATTTGATCATATTGTGAACCCTGAGATTGTGTTGTTTATTGGGAAAAACCTGTTTTTAGTTGTGATGTGGATCAGCCTTAGCACACACCTTAATTCAGGAGGTTTTAGTTTGAATATTGTAAACAGGATTAAATAAAGTCAACCATAGGTCAAGAGGCAGAGCAAGCAACCAGTTGACAGGAAGGAAAAAAAAATAGAGTAAGAGGGAGTCCGGAGGATGGATAGAGAGACAGAGACAGGAAGTAGAAGGAGAACATTCAGTTTGAAGGAGGCTTTTAGAGGAGGCATGAAAGAGGGGATCGCTTCTGGGACATCAGCTAAGGAGGAAGGTCAGCTCATTGCTTTCGCTGCCTCTCTGAGTGAGCAGCCTTTCACCCCAGCATCTGGGTCCCGAATCTTCATTGGTAAAAATTGAATGATTGAGATCTTGTTAAAATAAAACAACAGGGTGGGTAGATGGGTACATGAATAAGTGAACAAAAGGAAAGAAAGATGCATAGATGGATGGGTGGGTGGATAAATGGGTGGGTGGATGGATGGATGGATGGATGGATGGATGGATGGATGAGTAGGTGGGTGAGTGGATGGATGGATGGATGGATGGATGGATGGATGGACTGATGGAATAGATGAAAGTACAGATGATGCATGGATAGGTATATGACTGAATGAATGGATGGATGAAACATTAAACCATCTACTTCAGCTAGCTGCAGCATCCCTTTGCCTGTCAACAATGAAATTAATTTAGATGCCTTACATTCTTTGTCAGAACAAAACGTTAACCAAATCAGTGGCATCCTTTAAGCTCCCAACCTTTTGGACCGAACCCAAATGGCCTGGAATGGCCTGGTTTTTGACATTTCTGGCTTCAGTCATTCTTTAAATTACCCACAATGCTCTCGGTTGAGGTTTCCCCACTGGATGGCTGAAAGGAGATTGAAAAGGAAGAGACCCGAGAGAGACAAACCTCACTAGCTCAGGGCTTCCCCATCCACTGTTCAGCATTTCCATCTACCAAAGCATTTGTTTTGCAAATCCCCTGCCTGCCTTTGGAGAGAGTAGAGTCACAGGGCTCCCCCTATTTGTGGGCAATATCCTTGGTGCCTGTCCCCCATACTAAGGGAAAGAAAGGGAGGGTTTCTGTGGTGTTTTTAAGTTTGGAAAGGATTTATGAATTATTTATTCACTTAAGGGTTGGTGTGGCTGCTGTTTATTGGGAGAGCATGGCAGCTGGCACCCTAATAGTATCTTTCACTGTTCTTAAAAGTCTAGTTTAGGTGAAGTGTCTCTCCTAGTTCCCTTAGTGAGAATCAGTAGACTTGTGAGAGACACGAAGTGCAAGGCAGGCTCCCTGTCCAGAATGGGCTAGAGTCAGCAAATGAGACTCCTGAGAGCCAAGGTCCAATGTTCCAGAACTACTCTGGTAGTTTGACATTGGCCACAGTGGCGGTATTTATACCATGGGGATCGCCACCCATGCCACAACTCAGGGTTCTTCCCCTCCTCTGTGGTTCTGGTAGCAAAACATTTGCCAGTCTATCACCATAGGCTGCTCTCCACAGGAGCAAAGGGGCTTTCTGACACCTCAGGAAGGTTTGGCTTTTCCTGGGAGAGAAGACACTTAGCCAGGTGTGACTGTCACATACATGGGGCCGTTCAGGAAGATGTGTCATCCACAACCTTTGCCCAGCAACAGCCATGGCTCCAAACTCTGTGTGGTCACTGTGTTAAGGATAGAGGGTTACTGCTCCTATAAAGTGGGACATTCAAGACAGTCGCTTGTCTGAAACAAAAGGGAACAGCAGACGCAGGCAGATGAACAGATGTCCGGGTCCTACCTCATTAGGGTGCCGCAAGACTAGCTGAAGAGGCAAGAAGTCGAAGACTAGGAGACAACCATACAGAATTGTTAAAGCTGTTCCTTCCCTGTCGTCAGTCTGATCCCCGACTTCTCTGCCTCTGATGTCATCGTCCAATTTCTGATCTCATGGCTGGTTTATTACATGCACACATACAGCCAGCAGCAAGGACTTAAGTGGTAGTGACTGCCATGGACTCCTAACAGTGCCGGCTGGGAAGGAAACTCTAGACAGGTGATTAGACATGCCTTTGGCAACGAATCAAAGAGCAGGTACATGGGAAGACATGCCTTAGATCTGTAGGTGGGAGGTGGAGCTAACAACCATCATGCTTGGGTCTTTGCAGGCAAGGCAGGCTGAGGGAGACTTGTGCAGTAGTTAAGTTGGGATCTCAGCTACACTGTCAGGGCTCCTGTCTGGCGTGACTCTTTGCGGGCTGTGAAGCCCCTAAACATGTTTGCATCCTTCTCTATACACCTTGGTCTGCCCACCTATTTGGATGGGATGATGATGGTGATATCCAAAAGCTGTGCCCACTACACGGGGCTTAATAAATGTGAGCTGTTGAATTATTGTCTTTTTTCATTGCTATGAAGAAATGTTTGACAAAAGCAACTAATGGAAGAGGAGGGTTATTTGGCCCACAGTGCGAGGGTACAGCTGTGGTGGTGGGGAAGGCAAGGCGGCAAGAGCTCGAGGCGGCTGGTCACGTGGTTCTTCAGCCCGGAAGCAGAGAGAGATGGATGCTGGTGCTCATCTCAGTTTCTCCTTTTTATTTAGTCCAGGATCCCAGTGCATAGTGGGGGCGTGGAGGGGCACTCATATTTATAGTGGTTCTTCTCGCCTCAATGGCGCAAAGGCAGACACTTGGCACAAGGTCACCACAAGTCTACAGTTGCAGCAAAGGTTAGGAAAGCTAATGACATGCAGCATGCTTTCAGATCCCGCCTTTCGCACGCTTAGCTGTATAGGACTAGGTTATTCCCCAGCATGTCAGTTTTATCACCTACAACACATCCGTGGTTGTGATGTCCGCTGCTTGAAGTTACAGAGACAAAATGAGTTAGTGTGTGTTGAGCTTGGGACAGCCCTCAGAGTTAAGGAATAAACTCTCATCAGCTACAGCCTCTGTCATCATGAACATTCTGGAAACACTTTCATTAATTAACCCAATATTTTCCTATCTTCACCTTGCCGGGTGTGTGCTAGGTCCCAAGTATCTGGATAGAGAAGTTTCCAGCACATTGGGAGAGAGAGACATTGAACGACTATAGGGTAGTTAGGGGGAAAGAGGGGACTGAGTGTCTAAAGTTGCCCTTAAGGTTTGAATGGGAAAGGTTCTCCACAGGCTTATGTTCTTAGTCCCCAGCTGGTGGCACTGTTACCTTGGTAACCTTGGGAGGTGGACCACTAGCTAGCACAAGTAAAGTCTAGGCTGGGTCCTAGGGTAATGAGATTTGAGTCAAATGACCTCTACAGGGTCACAGGGAGTGGCACTCTTAAGAGGTGTGGCCATGTTGGAGTGGGTGTGGCCTTGTTGGAAGAAGTGTGTCACTGGGGGGTGGACTTAGAGGTTTCGGAAGCTCAAGCCAGGCCCAGTGTCACTCTCTTCCTGCTGCTTGCCAATCCAGATGTAGAACTCTCGGCTCCCTCTCCAGTACCATATGCTGCCAAGCTTCCTGCCATGAAGACAAAGGCTCTGAATTGTAAGTCAGCCCCAATGAAATCTGGCTGTGATTACGGTGTCTCTTCACAGTCATAGAAACCTTAACTAAGAATGCATATGTTATCTCTATCTCCTATCGCTCTATTTCCTGTGACATGGACAGTCCCTGATACATACTCCTCCGACCAGGAGCTAAGCTGTTCTTCCATGCTTCCCAAACCGCCCCCTCCCCCACCATGATGAGCTGAAAATCCTCCTGAAGTTAGTAGTCACTTGCAATTATTTTCTTTGTGTATTGTAGCCACAGCAGTGGAAAGGCAGGAGGCAGGAAGGTGGCTTAAAGTCAGACTAATACCCACTGTCATGGCTTCAGATTCCAGCTGTGGCCCGAAACGGCTGTGCCCAGGAACAAATCATGTCCTTGCTCTTGTTCCCAACCGTCCTTCTTGTCCAATCCAGTGAGAGTTTCTGGTGGCTCTGAGGCCTGCTGCCCAGTGTCTGCTTCCCATCCTGGTTCTGAAATTCAGCCCAGGCTCCTCAAACTTGACACTCCCCCACTTGAGGCCAGGTAAGCTGTTGGGGGGCTGTCCTGTACATTTTAGGGTATCAAGCAGCAGCCCTGCTAAATCCTACTAAAGCACAAATGTCTCCTGGCTTCTTGGGTGCAAAGTCCCACACACTGGTCCCAACTTGAGGTCACTGCCCCAGAAGATTCCCTCTGGTAGCGCTGGGGCTGTCTCTCTCAGATTACCTTCCTTGTTGCTGTGATAATGGGCTCACAGCTTGAAGGTGCAGTCCACCACTACGGGGAGGACATGGAGGCAAGCGTGTGAAGTACCTGGTCCTATTGCAAGCTCAGGAAGCATAAGGACATGGATGCTAATATATGGCTTGATTTCTCCTTGTCATTCCGTCTTGGACCACAGCCATGTGCAATGAATGACACCACCCATTTAGCCACCTCATTTAGGCCAACCTAGAAACTCCCTCGTAGACATACCCAGAGATATGTCTCTTAGGTAATTCTAGAGCCTGTCAAGTTGACAATCAAGGTAACCACCACACTTATCCTGGGCCTGTTTTGTGTTGTTTTTCAAAACTGCATTTCTCTGTGTAGCTCTGGCTGTCCTGGAACTCGTTCTATAGACCAAGCTAACCTTGAATTTACAGAGATCCACCTGTCTCTGCCTCCTGAGGGCTGGCATTAAAGATGGGCACCACCACCACCCAGATCCTCATCTTTTGAGTTCATGGTTTGGCCCAGAAGCCAGCCACTGACCTTCCCAGCCAGGGTTTTCATCAGCTTCAGAGTTTATCATGAAAACCAGCCTCATGCTACCACATCAATGGAATGGAAAATGCTGCTCAGGGACTGGACCGGAGAGGGGAGTCACCAGGCACTGGAAGAGAGCCAGCCTTTGCGGCTCCTTCTATTTCTGAGTCTCCCTTACTTGCTGACTTCCTGCTAGCTGTCATTTGTCCCCACTTCTCTGGGGATGGAAAGCTTCCAGCCTCTCTATGGGAACAGGAGAGTCCATTGAATATTAATGAGTTTATAAGTGAATTTGTGGTTGATATTGATCTTATTCCGGGGGCCTGCGCTGACCTCGTCTCACTCCAGATGGCCTCTTGGTCCTGGCCTCATGTGTCTCAGGGACATTGTCCTGGTTTTCCTGAAGGTCCATCTCCTCTCCACCAAGACAAAAGACTTTTCTACTACTACATCCCTGTGTGTACCTCAGAGCGTGTTTCCTGTCACAGGCTGAAGATGGTGCTGGACACATGACTGTAGAGACTGGACCGGTCTCACATAAGGCTCTCATGGGTAGGGCCTAGCTGGCGACCCTGGGTCACCTGGCATGTGAGCCTTGGTTTCCTCATTTCCTCGGTATCTATAAATGGATTAGACGGAGACACCAAGAAGACGCTGCTCTCTGGGGGTTGTGGAGATCAGATTAATTAATACGTATGAGACACTTAAACAAATCAGCCATAGGAAATAGGTATCCTGGTTTGACTCTCAGTGGTTGTGTAGATTATGATTGAGAAGTCAAACGAGCTCATTATGTCTGGGGCTTTGTAAACCACTCAGCGCTACATGCAGAAGCAGATCACTCCGAGATGTTATCAACACCATTAATATTATCACCTTGCCAGCCATCCCGAGCCAAATAGCTGGATAGAATCTGCCATGTGACAATGCAGGATGAAACGCAGTTGGCTCTGATTTCACATCAGAGCCAGCCCAGCTCTCTCTCTCTCTCTCTCTCTCTCTCTCTCATAATCATTCAGACAGGGATCTCTGGCTGGTAAGTTAGCTCAACAGGTAAAGATACTTACTATCAATCATGATCTCACCGGCCTTAGGGTTTCTATGGCTGTGAAGAGATACCATCACCATGGCAACTCTTATAAAAGAAAACACTTAATTGAAGCTGGCTTTCAGTTCAGAAGTTTAGTCCATTACTATCATGGCAAGAACCATGCAGCCAGACATGGTCCTGGAGAGGTAGCTGAGAGTTCTACATCTGGATCTTCAGGTAGCAGGAAGAGACAGTGAGCAACCAGGCCTAGCTTGAGCTTCTGAAATCTCAAAGCCCACCCCAGTGAGGCCATACCTACTTCAAGGACACACCTCCTAGTAGTGTCACTCCCTATGGGCCTATGAGCCCATTTTTCATTCAAACTACCACCCATGATGACTTGAGTTCAATCTCCAGGTATCTGCATACAAAATAGAGGTTGGAGGAGAAGGAAGGAAGGAAGGAAATAAAAACATGTTTCTAATAAAGTAAAAAGAGAGAGGACTTTCACTGGCTCTGGATGATGTAATGACTTGCTCTCAGCACTCTCCAGTACAGAAAAGGGCCCAAAGTGTCACTCCTAGCATAGACCAGCTGGGCTCCAGAATGTTTGATCATGATATGACATATACCCTAGTAGACGCTCCCCCATGGAATAAATCTTGCCTAAGACACAGCTATCATGGTGGCACGACTTAAATAGAACAATTAAATAGCACACGGCATGGTGGCCCATGCATGTAATTCCTTGGGAGGTAGAGACTAGAGGATCAAAACTTCAAGGTCATCTTCAACTGCATAGTAAGTTCAAGGCTAGCCTTGGATTTGCCTAGCCTGCATGGGGGCTGCAGCCTAGTCTGAAGCTATATACCTTGAACATGCACAATCTCATTTGATCCCTTACACCAATGAGGGTGTGTGTGTGTGTGTGTGTGTGTATGTGTGTGTCTGTGTATGTGTGTGTCTGTGTGTATGTCTAAATATATGTGTGTGTCTGTGTGTATATGTGTGTATGTGTGTATGTCTAAATGTATGTGTGTGTGTGTCTGTGTATATGTGTGTTTATCTAAATGTATTTGGGTGTGTGTGGGTGTGTGTGTGTCTGCTTATGTCTGTGTGTCTGTGTATGTCTGTGTGTGTTGTGTGCCAGGCCAATAATGTTCATTCTTGGAAAAACATGGTAGTGTTCACAGCCTGCTTGCTGCTTCCAAGAGGCAGCAACATTGTATTCTTGGAGTAATTCCTAAATGGTCTTCAACAGACCCATTGCATTCAAGGGGTCAGCACATTCCCAGGAGAAAACTCTCTGTGATAAGCAAGGGGTTCCCAGCTGCACCAGAAAAGCCCCGCAGAGTAACTGGCCAGATAACATCCTAGCAACCTGCTTCCCAGCCCTTGTCAAATCGGAAGAGGTAGGAACAGATGTTAACACACACCTCTGCGTGTGAAGTGCACCCCCAACCACCTGGGAGATGGAGCCGTTTTCAGTTCTGTAGAAAGCACGCAAGGCAGGAAGAGGAGCCGGAGCTGGAAATCAGCTTCTCGACAAGGATTCCCCAGCACTGTCTGCCATTTTGCTTTCTCCCGGACTCGCCACGTATCTATTTCCTCATCCCATGGGTCTGTTTAATGCAGTGTGGACTAGGTTCTATCCACCCTGGTGCTATGGGGAGGAGAGTGGCGCTGGCTCACAACCGTTAAGAACCGTCTTATAGTCTGTGATCACTTCCTGACTCAGGGGAGGCTCTGGAGCTAAGTCACTTCAAATAGAATTTCCAGTCACCACTCACCAGCCAGAAGTCCTCCTCACAGTCAGGTCACTGGGTCAATCCTTGCCAAGGCTGGACACAGTACTAGTACCTTGCCCATGCAAGTCCCATATGTATGCTTGTTTGCGATTCAGACCCCCAAATGTATTTGATGCTGGTGACAATAGTGGCTGTTCCTTCCTTTCTAGACTGCTCTGAGCTCCTCCTCCGCAGCGAAGTCAGCCTAGAGTCTCTGAGGGTTCACAGGGTTCATCTTGAGCTACCCATGAAGTCTTTGCTCCCCAAGTACCTGCTGAGTTTGGGGACATCAGTCTTGGAACTCCCTGCCATTCTGAAGGTCAATTAAGGTAGTCCTGACTATAGTATATCACGATTCTCATTTCAGGGCTGGGGACATGGTTTGTGGCTAAACCGTTGGGCATGCAGAGCATGAGTTTGAATCACCAGAATCTAAGAAGCCAGACACAGCAGCACACATGTGTGGTCCCAGTGTTCTGATGGTGAGATGGGAGGTGGAGACAAAGAGTCTCTCAAGGTCAGCTAACCTGGTGTACACAGCAGTGAATGAGAGTCCCCGTCTCAAGCTAGGTGCCAGATGAAAACAAACACCCTCCTCTTCAAACATGCACCCACATTCATGAAAACACACGTACAGAGAGAGAGAGACAGAGACAGAGACAGAGACAGAGAGAGATAGAGAGGGGGTGGTTCAAAACTCTAGTCTCTCTAGAGAGAGAGAGAAAAAAAGAAGTCCATTTGGAATCTTTGAAGAACAGCTTCACACCCTGTGACCTTAAACTCAGACAGCCCTAGACTTGCCTTAAAACTCCTTGATGGGGGAACCAACAAAGATGGTTTATTAGGGAAAATCACTCACTGCCAAGCCCAGTGGCCTCGGTTCAATCCCTGGAGCCTGCATGATGGAAGGAAAAGAACCAGCTCCTACAGATTGTCTTCTGAGCTACACAAACACACCACGCACACGCGCACACATGCACACACACATACACACACACATGCATGCACACACACGTGCACACACACGTGCACACACACACGAACACACACAGACACACACACACCTGCACACACACATAAGAACATGCACTCTCAAACAGCTCCTTGACAATACACCAACTTCTTCATCTTTAGTGAGGGGGCTGCTTGCTCCAAGGGGAGCTGGGAGAATACGGTAGGAGACATGGGAGCACCTTGCTCGGGGGTAGGCAGGTACAGAGCTGGTTTGATAAGTGAGGATGTCATCCAGGGTTTACAAAGGCATCTTCGTAAGGTGAAACACCACTTCTGCTCACAGCCTCAGAACTCTATCTCCGGGCTCAGAATGAGTGAGGATGTCTGCAAAAACCAAAGCAAAGATGAGGCCTCTCCGGAAGCTCACTGCCATTTATGGGGTGCTCAGAAACGTCTAGGTGCTGCTCTGAGATCTTCCAGGGATCAACCCATCTGAGTCTGATATTGACCCTGCAAAGCAAGTGTCGTTTTTCATTTCTCTTGGACCCAGGAAAAAAGTGAGGCGTGAGAAGGCCAGGAGCCTTGTCAAAAACCATTTGGGGGGCTTGCGGGTGGCTGGATGTCCATCTGGCATTCCTCTTCACAGATGTTCCTTAGCCACCTATGGGTGACCCCCGGGAGGGTGCTCTTCTGGTGCTGGCTCTGAGTGCCACAGAACCTCAGGGCATGGTGAATGCCACCACATCTCCTGCCACCAAAGGGCCTGGAGCGTTTTCTCCAAGCACTCTCCCCAAAGATGAGACCCAGGCACAGCCAGGGAATCACCATTTTGCCAGATCCTCCTTACCATCTGCCAGTCAGTGCCACCACAGAAGCAAGCACAGACACTTAGAGGGGTGAACGCTGCCCCCAGAGCAGCCCACCTCCCTCGCAGGCACACAGATAAGAACTCAGAAGTGAACGTCCCAGCAGAGGCAGCTGGTGGCCGGCTTTACCTGTGAGCAGAAACTCTAAAATTAGTACTCCGTTTCTCCTGTGCCACCGACTTGGAAATCGCTTGCTTCCCACGGGTCAAATGCCACCCTGACCTTTACCATTTGTCATTTAGAAGCCCTTTTCTTTTGTCTTTACATTCCCCACCCCAATCCATTTTACAGAGAAGGATAACAAGTCACAAGAAAGATTTGAGGTGCAGCCCATTGTGCATCCATCCCTACATGCCTCCCAAGATGCCCACAGAATCCTGCATGGGAGACCATAACTACCCCCCTTTCACAGATGGAGAAACTGAGGCTGAACGAGACTATGTGACCCACCTAGGGTCTCATAGCCTACCCATGACAAAACAGAGAGGATCTTGACACCAAAATAAAAATCGCTTTTTATTCTGCTTCTGAAATAAATCAAGTTAATATTTAATATCCTGTGTGGCACAGGCAGGTATGAGAGCTTACCCTTAGCCTAACCAGCCCCAAGTTTAGTCCCTGGTGGAAGAAAAGAAGTGACTCCTGCAAGCGGTCCTCTGACCTCTGCACATACACACAAAAAGAGTAATAAAGTGTGTCTCTGTGTCTGTGTGTGAGAGAGAGAGAGAGAGAGAGAGAGAGAGAGAGAGAGAGAGAGAGAGAAAGTAGGAGCCCTAGTGCTTTGGCTACCGGATAGGTATTGCCAGCATCCCACAGCAGGACTCGTGGAAGCCAGGATTTTCTCTTTTCTTCCCTCTTTCTTTTCTTTTTGTATTAAGAAGCAATCCTAGGGTCTTACACATGCTAACCTGCTAGGTAGGTGCTCTGCCACATCGCTATATCCCCAGCCCGAGGCAGATTTTTTTAAGGTTGACTTGAAACTTCTCAGAATTGGTGTGTGTGCATAAGAGTGTCCTGAGGGTGTTGCTAAAGTGGCTGTCACACAAGCATAAGCCTCAGTGTCATTCCTCAGCATCCTTGTAAAAGCCAGGTGGGATGTGCAATTGTCCTCCTTGCTCTGGGCGGGAAGAGGCAGAGACAGGAAGATCTCTGAGGCTCGCAGGCCAGACAGCCTAGCCTGCTGGATGAGTTCCAAGTTCACCAGGAGACTCTGATTCAAAGTGACAAGTAGACAGCGTCCCTGAAGAGTAACATCCAACATGCATGTACACGCAACACACAGACACACAAACACAAATGGTGACTCAGCAGATCTGGAACGGGGACCCGGGACTCTGCATTTCTATCTAGAAAGACCCACACTACAGGTCAGGACCACACAGTGGGCAGATAGAGTATATCAGCCCCCCCCCCCCCCCGCGCCCCGTCCCTAAGGGCTTCTCCAAACTGAGCAGAAAGCTCTGGAGAGGTGTCAAGGGGGATGTGTATTTCTCAGCAGAAACAAGGGGATGGGCGAGGCCCGCTCCCGCTCAGTGTGCAGGGAACCTTAGCTGTCGCCAGATACCGAACACCATTTAACACGCGGCATAAAGCAATGCTCATGGGAGCAGCCCAACAGGGAAAGGAGGACATTTCTATCCTCGGGAAACGCCTGGGAGAAAGCCATTATCTGTGTGGCACGGAGTCCTTCCGGGAGTGTTCTCTGAAAACATTTTAACAAGAAATCAAGAATCAACAAAAATAGCGTTACTTCTGAGTTCTCCTTCATTAACCTGGCAATGAGGATGTAATCGCTACCTCCTTGCTTGCGTTAGCCTGGGAAGCCAGCCAAGGGTAGGCAGCCCCTTCCAGGCCTCCTGTAGCCCAGCTCTGCCCTCCCTCTGGCTTCCTGCAGCTCTGCCAAGTCTCAGGCTCCCTGCTCCCAAGGGCTTTCACACCTGTTGGGCTCAGTGCCTGCCGGGATGCCCCTCCCCATTCTCCTGCTTAGCCAATCCTAGCCATCATTCAAGGCTTCCGGCTTCCCCAAGGATGCATCTGCTGATTCCCCTGCTCCAGGTCGAGGGCCCACCCCCACCCTGAGTATTTCCCTAAGGGCTGTCTGTTGACCAGGGCCTTATATTGTTTTCTTCCATGTTCCAGAGTCAGGGTTCAGTCTGATGTCCTAAAAGTCGCTCAAGGAGGCTTTTGCAAAGCCTAGCCTCTCTTCCTGGAAAAAAAGACACACACACACACACACACACACACATTTGTTGTTGTTGTTGTTGGGGTCTCAAGCCCTGAAGACATGACTGGGGACAGGAAAGAAATTCAATCATAGGGGGCTGCCCTGGATATTATAGAATAATGTATTTTATTTTATCTACCAGATGCTAAGAGCACACACCAGATCACCAAATGAGACAGCAAGTCTGTAAATGCTGCCAAATACCTGGAGAAACACCATATGTACTCACAGGCTCGCGAGCACACACACACACACACACACACACACACGTGCATGCTTCTGTGTAGACTATAACTTATGTGTGCATGATGAGCAGTACAGATCGCTTTTGTTAGTACATTACATGAGGACTGTATGTTGTATTCACTGGGGTGTGTCTCCAGCACTGAAAATTTTGGCGGAGTCTGAGCAATGCTAATAAACTCCAGTTAAACAGATGGAGAAAGTGTTATCACCATTCACAAACCCCAAATTTAGTTGTAAGAATTCAGTGAGATGATTATTTGACTGATTGATTGATGGACTGTTGCACCTGTGTGAGAATCCGTTATGCTCAGGAAATGCTAATCCCAAGCCAGCAAATAGCTCAGTGGGTAAAGGTGCTCGCTGCTGAACCTATGTCTTTTTTTTTAAAGATTTATTTATTTATTATATGTAAGTACACTATAGCTGTCTTCATACACTCCAGAAGAGGGTGTCAGATTTTGTTAGGATGGTTGTGAGCCACCATGTGGTTGCTGGGATTTGAACTCAGGACCTTTGGAAGAGCAGTCGGTGCTCTTAACCGCTGAGCCATCTTTCCAGCCCCTGAACCTATGTCTTGAGTTCAGTTCTTGGACCACAAAGTGGATGAAGACAACTGACTCCCCAAAGTTGCTCTCTGACCTCCACGTATACACTGTGGCGCACATGCACATGCACATACATGCACAGATACATACACAGAGACACACACAGAAATTAAGTTAAAAAAAAAAGAAATGCTAATACCCATTTTTTCTGCCTACCCTAAACTGCCAAAGACCTTTTTATTATTCTCCTTCCCCCCCACTCCCCAGCCTCATGTTCAGGAAGATTTTTTCCTAGAATGACTAGATAATAATTTATCTGGATTAATCCCAGCACTTGGGAGGCAGAGGCAGGCGGATTTCTGAGTCAAGGCCAGCCTGGTCTACAAAGTGAGTTCCAAGACAGCCAGGGCTATACAGAGAAACCCTGTCTCGAAAAACAAAAACAAAAACAAAACAAAACAAAACAAAACAAAACCCATCTGGAGACCCAGGACGCATCTGAGTGAGTAGAGAGCTAGCCCAGCATACATGAAGCCCTGGGTACCATCCCCAGTGCCACATAAACAAACAGAGTGGTACAACCTAGAATCTTAGCACGCTGGAAGAGGAGGCAGGAGGATCAGGAGTTCAAGGCCATCTTCAGCTACATAAGGAGTTGGAGACAAGTCGGGGCTACATGAGACCCTGTCTCAAAAGAAAGTAAAAGGTAATCCCTGTGGGGTAAAGGGAGGATAGGGTGTGCGTGCTGTGTATGAGCCCCGAGGTTCATTCCTTCTGTAGGAGCAGCAGGACCTCAGAGGGACCACAGGCCACCTCTATAATCCCAAAAGTTGCTGAGGTGTCACTAGGTACCCACTGCACATCTGCTTGGTCTGAGCACACTGCCTCCACTGAGATGACAGAACTCCAGCCCAAAGAAAGAAACCAGACACTGGTCCTTGCCTGCCTGTACAGGATTATCCAGAGTGAATTAATGGTCTCCATTAAAAGTTCAATAATTCTTGTTTAAAAGAGATTTGCTTTTATTTTATGTGTATGAATATTTGCCTGCATGTATTCCCTGGACACCACGTGCATGCAGCTACCACCTTTTGGCAGAGGCCAAAAGGGGGCGCTGTATCTCCTAGGACTGTCAGTTGTAAGCCAGCCACCTTGTGAGTGCTGGAAATTGAACCTCCATAAAAACAGCCAGTGCTCTTAACCACAGAGCCATCCCACCCACCCCCCAGCCCCTATTCATTTGTTTCTTGAACAATGATATAATCTTTACAATTCCTCACCCCAAGGCTGCTTTGAGGAGCCCCAGTTTGGGGATCATTGGAGTTCTGGTTTTTATTTTACCAGCAACACGCTCCTGGGTTTTCCGGGCGTGGCCATCGGGTTTTGCATCTTCCTCACTCCCAGTAACAAGCATTGAGGCCTCATTAGAATGCAATATGCTTCCTTCCCTTCCTGCCCGGTCCTCTTAATGATCACGTTCTTTAGCATTGGATTAATTTCTCTTTATCCCCCACTCTCTCATTACGGTAGCATTGGTGGCATCATGGTGCGTGCCTTTGTGTCTGTGAATCTGTTAGCTGCACAGCTGGGTATCATTAGGGTCTGCTTGGTGCTGGAAATTTAAAAAAAAAAAAAAGGATGAGGAAGAAGATGAGATGGGGGGAAGGAGGATAGAAATGGGCAACCAGGCATGAAAATGGCATCAAATGTGCCAATACAACCTGTTCAATAACCTGGATGACGCTAGAGGGGAGGAGCCTCATTCTAACAGCCTGGTTGAGTGATGCTGGAGGGGAGAAACCTCGTTCTAACAGCCTGGTTGGATGATGCTGGAGGGGAGAAGCCTCATTCTAACAGCCTGGCTGGATGATGCTGGAGGGGAGGAGCCTCATTCTAACAGCCTGGTTGGATGATGCTGGGGGTGGGGAGGAGCCTCATTCTAACAGCCTGGTTGAGTGATGCTGGAGGGGAGAAACCTCGTTCTAACAGCCTGGTTGGATGATGCTGGAGGGGAGGAGCCTCATTCTAACAGCCTGGCTGGATGATGCTGGAGGGGAGGAGCCTCACTCTAACAGCCTGGTTGGATAATGCTGGGGGTGGGGAGGAGCCTCATTCTAACAGCCTGGTTGGATGATGCTGGAGGGGCAGAGCCTTGTTCAACAGCTGGATGATCCTAGAAAGCAGAAGTACCTCCCAGCACCATTTGTCCTTCTTCCTTGCCATTCCCTCAAGAAGTAAAGATTAACTTTCTGCCTTGCCCATTGTGACCTCTTAGGATAATTCACAGGTCTGAGCAGGGCTTTCAAGTACTCGGGGCACAAAACCCCCTACCCAAACTTGATCTTCATCTTCCCCCTTCTTCACTCCCTGACCACAGCACTCTCCTCCGTCATTGGCATTGGAGCAGTCCATTTCATCTGTGGTCTGTCACTGATATTTCAAACGTTGAAGCCCCTGATGACATTGATGTACTCCAGCTTAAATCCCACCCACCAGGAAGAGAGAGGAATGGAAGGACCCCAGAAGTCAAATGGCAACAGCCAGCTGGCCCCAAATATTTATTGTCTTCAAATCATTTTCTAGCTGTAAATGAGTCATCTTCAGTATAGACCTTGGCAGGGGGTAGTTTTAACCTGATTGAACCAGGAAAAGATGGCTTTTGGCATTGTTGGTTAAACTGGTCTCTCGGGTAGTGGCCACAAGGGTCCCTGTTCTGAGATCACCATGTTGTGGCAGGAGTATAATATAGCAATCAGGGTAGAATCCAGTATGCTGCTATAACAAATAGCCCACAACCTCAGTTTCTGGGTGGTGGCCCTGTTTCAGGTGGTCTCACCTAGGACCCAGGTGATAGGTCAGGGAAAGGAGAGTGCAGCTCACTACTTGTTAATGCTATGCTCTGCTTGAGTGGTCCATATTAATTCTGCACCCATTTTACCAGTCAGGTAAGGCCACAAGGCTAAACCTGTCACCAGCAAAAAAACATCAATCCTCCCCCCAGGAAAGAACAAAAAAGACAACAGTCTTCCATGGCTGTTTGACTATGTGTCCTCTCCAGGATTTTCAAGTGTCACTAGTGTGGTAGAATTAGGAGGCAGGACTTCAAATGAAGCATGCTGCTATGACACCTTTGGCAGCTGAGGCAGGAGGGCAGAGAGTGGGGTCAGCCTGAATGACTCAGAACTTGTGTCAATAATGGGGAGGTGGGGAAGAGAGGGTAGAGATAACTACAAAGCTAAGTAGGCATACTGGCTCTTGCAGAAAACCCAAATTCAGTTCCCTGCATCCATGCAAGCAGCTCTCAATGCATTTACCATCTGGTCCTCAACAGACACAGTCGCCTCTGCCTCTGCCTCTGCCTCTGCCTCTGCCTCTGCCTCTGCCTCTGCCTCTGCCTCTGCCTCTGCCTCTGCCTCTGCCTCTGCCTCTGCCTCTGCCTCTGCCTCTGCCTCTGCCTCTGCCTCTGCCTCTGCCTCTGCCTCTGCCTCTGCCTCTGCCTCTGCCTCTGCCTCTGCCTCTGCCTCTGCCTCTGCCTCTGCCTCTGCCTCTGCCTCTGCCTCTGCCTCTGCCTCTGCCTCTGCCTCTGCCTCTGCCTCTGCCTCTGCCTCTGCCTCTGCCTCTGCCTCTGCCTCTGCCTCTGCCTCTGCCTCTGCCTCTGCCTCTGCCTCTGCCTCTGCCTCTGCCTCTGCCTCTGCCTCTGCCTCTGCCTCTGCCTCTGCCTCTGCCTCTGCCTCTGCCTCTGCCTCTGCCTCTGCCTCTGCCTCTGCCTCTGCCTCTGCCTCTGCCTCTGCCTCTGCCTCTGCCTCTGCCTCTGCCTCTGCCTCTGCCTCTGCCTCTGCCTCTGCCTCTGCCTCTGCCTCTGCCTCTGCCTCTGCCTCTGCCTCTGCCTCTGCCTCTGCCTCTGCCTCTGCCTCTGCCTCTGCCTCTGCCTCTGCCTCTGCCTCTGCCTCTGCCTCTGCCTCTGCCTCTGCCTCTGCCTCTCTCTCTCTCTCTCTCTCTCTCTCTCTCTCTCTCTCTCTCTCTCTCTCTTTCTCTCTCTCTCTCACACACACACACACACACACACACACACACACACACACACACACATCCCTTAGAAGCAGAAATCAAATGTCATATAAGTGGCAGACATGATAGCACACACATGTAATCATAGGACTCCAGAGACTGAGGCAGGAGGATCTCGAGTTTGAGCAATCCTGAGTCACATGGTGAGACTCTGTCCCAAACAGTGAAGCAAAATATCATCAGCCTCATGAGGTGTTTTTAAAGAGCTGTGTGTTGTCTCCCTGCTGGAAAAGAATACGGGGAAGGTTAGCGCTTCAGGGTCTTCAGTCAGGAAGGCTGGGAAGATAGCTTGGTTGGTAAAGTGTTGGTCACAAAAGCAGTCTGAGTAAGTTTGAACTCCAGAACCCACAGTTTTAAAAGCTAGGCGTGGTGGCATGTCAAGTAATCCAGTCTTGGGGAGGCAGAAACATGCAGCTTCCTGGGCCTCACCAACCAAGCACCCTGACAGAATCAGTGAGTCCTGGACTGGTGAATCATGATGAGTCAGAGAGGCAAGAGGGGCATCCCCAGGAACAATTTGCAAGGTTGACCTCTGACCTCAGTGCACACACAAACACCTGTACACATGTGCATGTGCACATACATACGCATACACACACTCACAAGAATTCAGTAGAAGATGCTTCCAGAAGGTTACCAAGGGAACAGCAGTCAGAAGTTGCCTAGTAATTCTCCTTTTTCAGGGCTGTGGCTCTGAGCTTAGGGTAAACCAGCCAAGTTAATCAGCTGGAATGCTCTGGAAACAGCTGGAATGCTCTGGAAACAGGCTAGTGTGGGCAACTGGCATTCCCCTTCAATGGAGCTTGAGCAAAATCCCCATTCTTTGTCTCTCTCGGGGAAGGTCTTTCACAACAATCCGCATTCCTGATGGAGAAGTCTCAATGTCATGGGACTCAGAATTTCCTTCTGGACACTAGTTCCCAAGCCCAGGACATTTTTCAACCATGAAGAGCCCAGACAAGTTGAATTGAATCTGCCAGATCTATGATGGCCCCTGAAAGCTCTGTGTATGCTTGTGTGTGTGTGTGTGTGTGTGTGTGTGTGTGTGTGTGTGTGTGTGTGTGTGTCTGTGTGTGTGTGTGTGTGTGTCTGTGTGTGTGTGTGTGTGTGTGTGTGTGTGTGTGTGTGTGTGTGTGTGTGTGAAAGAAAGAGACAGACAGAGACAGAGACAAAGAGAGAGCCTGTATGCATATACACCATGATGCACATGTGTTGGTCACAGAGCATCCTTGGGTACCAGTCCTGAACTTCCACATCATTTGAGACTGGTCTCTGTTTTCCCTAGTTGAGTTTGCCAGGATACCTGGCCTTCCAGGAATTTTCCTGTTTCATCTTCCCATCTCAATTTGGAAGCACTGGGAGCTGCCTTGCCTGGCTCTACATGGGTTCTGAGGATTTCAACCCAGGTCCTTGCATGAGAAGTGCTTTACCCATTGAGCCATCTCCCCAGCCCAAAAGCTAATACAAAATTTTAAACTCTTCCAGAGGCTGGGGATGTGGTAAAGTACTTACCTAGTAAGCAGGAGACCCTGAAGACATGCTACTTAATAACAATAACGACAACAATAATAATCTCTTCCTCCTCCTCCTCCTCCTCCTTTTACTGTTCCCTCTGCTTAATATGCAAGAGAAACAGAGAGGGCTACCTTTGGAGTATCCCATCCGTCAGGATTTTGATCAGGAGTCGGAGTTCCTTGCCTTCTCGTTGTTGAGGATGCTGGCCTCTAGGGCTGAGCTGTGCTGGGTCTTGGGGTGGGAACTGGGAATCTATGTTAAACTTCCCAAGAGAGCCAGCTAGATAAAAGTATGTATCCTTGTATGGGGAAATGTCTGTGGAATGCTGTTAAAGTCTTCATAGGAGGTGAAGCTAGAAATATAGCTAAGTTGGTAGAGTGCTCATCTAGCATGCACAGAGCCCCAGGACTTCATGAATGCAGCCTGATGAAGCAGCTCTCGGGAGATGGAGACAGTAAGGTCAGAAGTTCATGGTCAATATAGATAGAGAGCAAGTTTAAGAAAGCCCTGGCTAGGGCTGGTGAGATGGCTCAGTGGGTAAGAGCACCCGACTGCTCTTCCGAAGGTCCAGAGTTCAAATCCCAGCAACCACATGGTGGCTCACAACCATCTGTAACAAGATCTGACTCCCTCTTCTGGTGTGTCTGAAGACAGCTACAGTGTACTTACATATAATAATAAATAAAAAATCAAAAAAAAAAAAAAAAAAAAAAGAAAGCCCTGGCTATTTGAGACCCTGACGAAAAAAAAAGGAAGAAAGAACGAAAGAAAGAAAGAGAGAGAGAGAGAGAGAGAGAGAGGGAGGGAAAGAGAGAGGGAGGGAGGGAGGGAGGGAGAGAGAGAGGGAGAGAGAGATGGAGAGAGAAAGAGAGAGGAAGGGCAAAGAATGATAGCCTGTATAATATTGATTCAAAGTGGGAAAATCTATACCTATGTCTCTAGGAGAGAAAAAATAGAATTTTATACATGATATAAGCTTATTTCTTCTTCCCCAACTATTTTGGAGTTTATACAAAGAGCATATATTTCCTTTAAGTGAAGACTACCTCCAAAGGCAAGCCCAGGCTAGCCCCTCTGGAGTGAGATTCTGGTTGTCTTTAAGGGTATTAGACCCTTAGATCTGGCCTAGCCCCCTGGTAGGTCTGGAAATTCCAGGTGGGGTCAGGAGGTTGATATCCCCATGCCTCTCCTTTCCCCCATGTCCCACCTTTGGCCTTTGTTTCCTCATCCACGCACCCACATGCTCATTCAGACTGGTGTCCCAATGGGGACAATGCCCCTGATGCCATCTGCTTTCTGTTGCTGGCCTAAGTGGAGGTAAGGTGTCCTAGCAGCCCCACCTAAACTTGACAGTAGATCTTCCAGAACTCCTGGGAGAAATAGACAGGTAAGAAGTCAGCCAGGTCCCAAGCCCTTCTGATGAGAAGAGAGACAGGGAGACCACTGCCTTTCAAGGGATCCCAAAGAGTCCTTCTCTCCCTTCTCCTCCACCTCCTGTAACCAACTGCTGGGTCATTTGAAAGCTTGCAGTGCTAGGCAAGTTTCCCCTGAACTATTCTTCCACCAAAGCCCACCCTACAGTCTTTCCCTACTGGGTCTGCAAGAGGGAAAGTTGCAGAGAAGCTACTAGAAGGTTTCAAGGGAACCTCCCCAGGTGTGTCCTTTGTTCAGTTAAACTGAGATGGGAAGGCCCATCCACAGTGAGTGGTGCCATTCCCTAGGCTGGGATCCTGTGTAGATTAAAAAGAGAAGGTGAAATGAGCATAGACATCACGTACTCTCTGCTTCTTGACAACGGATGCAGCTGGGACCTGCTGCCTCAAGCTGCTGTCACTGCGATCTCCCCACCATGATGAATTATAGCATCAAACTCTGTCTTGCTTACTTTCCTATAACTGTGCAAAAATGCCATCACCGAGGCAACTTACAGAAGGAGCGTGTATTTGGGGGCTTACAGATTCAGAGGGTGAGTTCATGACCACCATGGTTGGAAGCATGGCAGCAGGCAGGCAGGGACGGTGCTAGAGCAATAACCGAGAGCTTTATATCCTGACCCACAAGGGTGAGACAGAGCATTAAAATGGCATCATGGGCTTTTGAAATCCCAAAGCCCACCTCCAGAGACAGACCTCCCCCCACACGGACACACCTCCAAATCCTTTCCAAACAGTTCACCTAACTGGGGAACAAGTATTTAAACATAAGTAATTTGTTTGAATGGGCTCAAACCTGTGAGCCCTGCCCCACTTAGGTTACTTCGGTCAGCATCTCCTATCTCTGCTTTCCCACATCCTGCCTCATCGTTCCCAAAAGCCTCTCTTTTGTGAAAAGTGATTTTTTGAGAAGTGATTCTGCTCCCCAGCTTGCCTTAACCCACAGCATCCTTGGAAAGAGAGGGCATGTTGGGATGTCAAGAACACAAAATGCCTGACGACAGCCCACTGAAGCCCCTCGGCTGTCTCATGCAGCTCCTCTAAGGTCCTTCTTGGCCTGCAGATCTGAGAGAGGGGTCCCTCTGTGACCCGTGAAGATGAGCACACAGTCAGTAAACGCTGATCTACAGTCCTTGGGCAATAAAGTCCTTGATTAGAGACAGCATTCTCTCTGTGTCCCCTGTGCTTAAGTGGATTGCACAGTAGAGACTGGATGGATGAATGGATAGATGGATGGATGATGGATGGATGGATGGATGGATGGATGGATGGATGAATGGATGGATCCCTGGGCATGTGTCTTCCAGATTCTAGTTCCAGATCTAAGATTTTAGGCTCTTATCAGTAATAAGAAAATCAACTCAACAAGTTCTGTGTGTGTCATTTGGGCAGCCAGTGTAGTGTAGCGCTCTCTCTCTCTCTCTCTCTTTCTCTCCCCCCCCCCCCCCCAAGGCTGGGCAGGAAGCATCCACAGCCCCAGTGTTGACATAGGCCAGTGTCCCAGGGCCAGTAGCTGACCTGACACAGATGACTGCCCAGCATCAGAGGGGATGAGGTTTGGAAATTGAGCATCCAAGGCCTATCATCTTTCAGTATAGGAGGGTCTGTAGCTGACCCGCTCGCTGTTAGCTTTTTCCCATTACCCACGCCTCTTTCTCCCTGAACCAGGGCAGTTGAGTGCCCCAGAAGCTCAGCTACCACCTGAAGCTATGTCCCTCATCCCCAGTGGCTTGCATGCTGGGCACACACACACTTCAGGCTCAGGGCAACTCTGCCAGCCGGGAAATAGCAGACTGAGCCTGATTAGCATATGAAGCTCGATTTCCTTGGCTGGGTCTGGAGCTGTCACAGCCTAATTAGAAAAGCTGCCAGATCAGCAGGCTCTCTCATTAACTCCCTTCCAATCCCACCCACATCTCTTGCTAAAGACCCCCCACAGCCTGTGACCAAAAGCACCAGTCCTCTGGGGGCACACCAGGGCTCCAGGCATGGGGGTCACAACCCTATCATAACCTAATGTATGACCCAGCAAGAGGCTTATCTTCCGGGAGGGTGGGACATACCAGGTCTCACAGTGACAGAGGGACTTCACACTGTGTTCTGTAGAAAGTGAGGAGGCAGCCTCATCCCCAGCAGCAGGGAAACTCTGCCCCTCCCTGGTCCAAAAAAACAAAGCAGGCAGACATAGGGCGTGGGAGACTGGGCTTGACTCAGGTAGCCAGGAAGGCTGTGAGAGGGAGAGGTACACTTTAGCTGAGGCTTGAATGACAGGAGAGTTGAGAGCCAGCAATGTGAAGGAAAGATGGTCCAGGGCAAGGCCAGTGAATGCAAGTAAGATAAAAAACAGCTTCCTTTAAAAAAGCCAAGGAGACACACAAGCAAGGATGGGGGGGGGGGGTCGGAACACGATATAATGAGATCAGAAGAAATGCTAGGTGAATGAAAGAATGAGTGAGTGAGTGAGTGAATGAATGAATCAATCAATCAATCAATCAATCAATGAAGTTTCTACACAGATGGCTTCTCTATCACTGTAGGAAGAGCTTCAGTGCAGGGAGCGAAAAGAAGAAAACCGTGGGAAGCAGGCACCAGACTAGGACTGGCTCTGTGTTGTGCACGTGCTGTATCGCCAAGTGACAGTTCATTAATAGATGCTAAGTCTTTCTCACACCTGAACATCTGGCTCTCCCTTCTCACATCTGAACATCTGGCTCTCCCATCAGTCCCCAGGATGGAGTGTTACAATTGCCCCCATTTTACAGAAGGAAGAGTGAGGCCCAGAGAAGGGAAATCAGTTCCCCCACTGCACACACATGTGTGATAGAAGCAGGGCGGAGCCCCAGCACCAAGTCTGAGTCACTGTGGGGCAAGTGTCTTCTCTGTCCTCAGAAGGGGACCTGCTGTGCACTCAGTGGCAACCCAAGCCCTACCATCCAGAACCTTTGACTTGAATGTCCAGCTGGGACCTCAAGATGGCTCTCAACAGACTGATGAGGGAGGACCCTCTACAGTAGACGTCGTTCATTCAAACCATGCCATATGTGCGGGCCGGCTTCCTCCAGTCAGCTCCCAGTTTTCCCATCCTCCCTTGCTGCTGGAGAGTGACCGTAGCTCAGCCTCTGACGTGGAAAAAGAGACAGGAAGTACATATTTGGAGTCAGTGTCCCAGGATTGTGGTGACAGTGGGTAGGTTGGGGTGACTATGCCCAGCAGCGTGGACTGATCACAGGCTGCCAGTCAATGGGTAGAGTCAGGCATGGCTTCTGAACCTGCCCCACCCCACCCAGGTTGGCTCTCCCGCCATCTACCCATGTGAGCTGCCTAGACTCCTGGCCCCAGTCAGCCAGGATTGGGTCCTTGCTGCTTATAAGGTGACAGTGTTGACCGGTGTGATTGCCAGGAGAGAATGGAACTCTGGTATTGAGGAGCAAGCTCAGGCTTTGTCATGCAGAACCAGGAACAGCATCCAAGCTCCCAGCAGTGAACATGGAGCCTGTCCTTTTAGGGGGACAAGTGAGGAACTTCAGGAGATACTCCTGACTGGGCATCTATGAGTGCCCTGCTCCCCCTGCAAAACCCAGTGAGTGACTTTTGCCTTAGGGTTTCTATTGCTGCAGAGACACCATGACCATGGCAAGTCTTATAAAAGAAAGCATTTAACTGAGGCTGGCTTGCTGTTAGTCCATTATCTTCATGGCCAGAAGCACGGCAGTGTGCAGGCACACATAGTGCTGGAGACGTAGGTGAGAGGTACAGGAAGCAGCAGGAGACTGCCAAACTAGGCCTGGCTTGAGTATATGTGAGACCTCAAAGCCCGCCTCCATAGTGACGCACTTCTCTAAGAAGGCCACACCCACTCCAACAAGACCACGCCTCCTAATAGTGCCACTTCCTATGAGCTAAGCATTGAAACACTTGAGTCTATGGAGGGCATTCCTATTCAAACCACCAGAACGTGTATTGTGATCTGGACTCTAGAAAGAGAAAGTCAAAGACAGCATTACTGGAGCTGCCTAACGTGGGTGAGGGCGAGCAGACCTGAGGTGCAAGAAAGCTAGGTTTCTTCCAGTGACTCGTCCTTACTGAACTTTTCCGGGCCTCATTTGTAAAATGGAGGTATTATTTATACTTTCATATATTCATATGAGATATGTGTGTGTGTGTGTATTCATATAAACATACTAACTCCCAACTCTGTCGTGAAACCACACTTGAAGCCCTAGATTGGCTAAAATGGCTCTGTCTCCTGGCTCAGCAGTCCCATGGGCTCTCCCTACCTTAGGGGTCAGTTCCACGCTGGGGTTGTGGGGTTGGTGAGGGGGCAGCTGATGAAGTCTTGGCGATGTCAAGTCAGATCACGTCAGAGGAAGCAAAGGAGTTCTTCAGGTCAACCAGATCCAGGAACCCACAATAAACAGCTCTCCCCATCTCATTGGTCCAAACCGTGTCACGTGACCACGTTGCATGCTCTAACGGGCTTATGTCTGAGCTCCACAGCTGATCACTGGCAGGAGATTGTGAACAATAACAGTCTGGTTGGTGTTAAACTAGGTGTTCTTAGACTTGGCCAAGGAAACTACATTTTCAACATGTAGAGCTAGGGGTGGCAAGATGGCTGGCTCAGTGGGTGAGGGCGCGTACCACTCAATCCTGAGTTTGAGGGATCCCTGGGAACTGTGGAGGGGCAGACCCAGTCCTACAAGTTGTCCTCTGACTTCCAAAATGTGTGCGGCACAGGTCACACACACACACACACACACACACACACACACACACACACACAGCCTTCCTCTGAGTACCCACGCACAGTGCAGACTCAAGCGCATGCGCAGATGCTCCTTAACACTGTGTACGTAAGTTGTTCTGCACACCCCCCCATTCTTTCTTCCCCATCACCATACCTCCCCCACCCCACTCCCATCTCACTATCCCTCGCTTTCTCTCTTTAGCTCCAGCCTCAGCCCCACAATTTTCAGTTTCCTGTCTTCAGCCCCAATCTGCTAGCCAGATGTGGATACCGGATGCTTGGACCTGACATTTTGGTTCCTGGACTGTGTCTACTCCTGAGAAAGGGCTCTATCCTGCCTCGGGAGGAATCCTCAGCTTGTCCAAGCCTTGCCGGGACCCCTGAACAGGCCACTTTATGACCTCTGATTTTTTTTTGAGATGGCATCTCATGTGCCCATTGGCTTCTATCTCTAGGTGTAGCCAAGGATGGCCGTCCTCTCTCCCCATCCTGAGAGCTAGGATTACAGCTGTACCTTACACACCCATTTAGGCAGTCCTAGGAATCAAACTCAGAACGCCATGCGTGCTGGGCAAGCAAGCACTCTATGGACAGAGCCACATCCCCCACGCTCCTTCTCTGACTCTTTTGATGTCTGTTGTCATCACCTCTGTTGAACAATGCCAGCTTTCCCTTCCTGACGCCTAGTGGTCATCATAAAAGATGATTTGTCCTTCCTTCCCAAGGTGAGCACTGGGCAAGAGGATGTAGCAGATTGGCACAGTAAGGTTGGGCGGTGGAGGGACCTAGCTCATGCTGGTACTGGAGGGACCTAGCTCATGCTGGTACTGGATTGTTGCTTAGCCCTAGCTCAGTTTGCCGAGCCTTGTGTGAAGGGTTCCCTTGGGTAATCTCCCTTGGTTTTGTGTTAACCCGTTGGTAGGCAGGAGATTACCCCACTGCACTGGGTATCACGTATTAATGTGGGGGCTCTTCTCTGCTGGTAGAGCTGCCTTGCAGCTCACAGATTTGACGCTGCCAGCTCCTGGGTGAGAAGGCAGAGTTAGTTTGCACAGTTATTTGTCAGAGTGTGGTCTGAGAACTGGGTCCGAGGCCCTGAAGAAAGGTACGGACATGGTGGTGCATGCCCATAATCCCAGCACTGGGGAGGTAGAGGCAGGAAGATTGCCTCAAGATGGAGGCTAGCCTGGGCTAAGTAAGACCATGTCTGCTCACAGACAGTGTAAACAATCGCATCTGACTTCTTATCCCTCTCCTCTTCTGGAAACTAGATCTGTGTTATTTGTGAACTGTTCTTTATAGCACCACACGCCATGGGTTTGCTGTTATTTTTGAAATGGATAAATATGGAATCTTTTTTAGTTTAATTTTTTTTAGTTGCCATTTAAAAAACACACACACACCATTAAGCTTAAACACCACCCACCTTAGAAAATCATACTGGGGTCAGTCAGTTCCACGCCTTACAAATGAGGCCAGGATATCATTAATCCCTTCCACATCAGGGCCCCTGGGCACAGGCATCTGCGATCACACACAATGGAACATCCCCTCTCAGCCCTGATCATCTCTTTGTGGCACCCCCTTTGAACCTCAAGCCTTCAACCCCACGGTAACAGCCTTCTGCCTGGATGTTGAGATAGAGATTACTGGTCTCCGAAACCGGTGAACAGTGGCCGTGAGCAATGATTTGATAGAAAGGAGCCAGTTTAAGGCCCAGAGTCAAGATCTTCTTTCCAAGTGTCCTGTCAACATATCCGACATCTTGTCCACATAGCGAGTATCACCATCCCAAGCAAGCCGGACAGGTAGAACAGTGTGAGCCAAACTTGGTCTCCCTTCCTATCTGTTCCCTTGCCGTCCTCTTCCTCTGGTACCCAGGACACCCCAGCCACCTCTGCTCCCTCGGGACACATGGGTAACCCTTAGAAGCATCATCCTCAGGGACTGGGGAGATGGCTTAGAGGGTAAAGTGCTTGCCACCCACTCATGAGAACTGGGGTTCAGATTCCAGCACAGGCTGGCCGTGGCACTGTACATGCCTGTGACCCCAGCACTGAGCAGAATAGAGAGAGACAGAAAGATTGCGGGTTGTCAACATAGCCAAAAAACTGTGAATTCTAGGTTCAGTGAGAGACTTTGCTTCAAAGGAATAGGTGAAAAGTGATGGGGAACACCTGACATCATCCTCTGGACTTCCTGTGCACGCATACAGGTGCGTGAGCCTGCACACAGACGCAGACGTCACGTCACATGGAAGTAACTAAACAAATGAATGAAAAAGAAAGAGAGAGAGAGCGCGAGCGAGAAAGAAAGAGAGAGAGAGAGGAAGAAAGGAAGGAAGGAAGGAAGGGAGGGAGGAAGGAAGGAAGAAAGAAAGAAAGAAAGAGAGAAAGATGGATGGGGCTGGAGAGGTGGCTCAGTGGGTAAGAGCACTGACTGCTCTTCCATAGGTCATGAGTTCAAATCCCAGCAACCACATGGTGGCTCACAACCATCTGTAATAAGATCTGACGCCCTTTTCTGGTGTGTCTGAAGACAGCTACAGTGTACTTAGATATAATAATAAATAAATCTTAAAAAAAGAAAAAAGAAAAGAAAGAATAAAGATAGATATTTAGATATTTGAAGTCAACCTCTGGCCTCCGCACATGCACAGGCAAGCACAGATACACACAGAAACCAAACCAAACCACATGTGCACAGGCAAGCACAGATACACACAGAAACCAAACCAAACCACATGTGCACAGGCAAGCACTGATACACACAGAAACCAAGCTGCTGCCTGGTGACAGCAATTCTGCCTTGGGCATGCAGGGCAGTGAGGGCCTGCAGACCTTGCCACTCTGCCAACAAAAACTCGCCTATAATCCCGCTTCCTGACTGATTTCCCAATCCCCAAAGAACGCCTTTCTTCCTGTGTTCCTCTCCACCCTGGCCCTGTAGCTGTTTTAAAGTGGGAGGACCTTAGGCTAAGCTCACAAAGACTGTCCAAGATGCCAATACCCACCGGTATTGTCAGGGTTCTCTGGAGTAACAGAACTTAGAGACTGAGTCTCTTTCTATGTATATAGAAAGGGGATTTATTAGACTCACTTCCAGGCTGTGGTCCAGCTAATCCAACAATGATAGGCTGTGAACGGGAAGTCCAAATATCCAGTAGTTGCTCAGTCCACGAGGCTGGATGTCTCAGCTGGTCTTCAGTAAACACTGGCGTGCAGAAGAGGTAGGCTCTTATGCCAGTGAAGAAATGGATCTGCTAGCAAGGCGAGAGCAGGCAGGCCAAGAGCCAAAGCTTCCCTTTCCTGTGTCCTTACATAGGCTTCCAGCAGAAGGCATGGCCAGGTTAAAGGTGTGTCTTCCTACCCCAAGATCTGGATCAAAGGTGTGTGTCTTCACTCCTACCTCAAAGGTCCAGACCAGAAGTGGATCCACCCACTTCAAATCTAGCAGAAAAAAAAAAATCTCTCACAGGTGTGCCCTCCATTTCTAGATTGTAGTTCATTCCAGATGTGACAGTCAACTTAACAACCAAGAATAGTCATCACACCACCCCTAATTCAGAATAACTACTTTGGGGGAGCCACCATGACCCTCCAGAGCCCTGTCATGAGCTGACCTGGAACATGTAACATGACTGTGGGGAGAAGGGTGAGAGCTTCCCCCATCAGCTCTTGCCCTGTTGTCTAAGCCAGAGCCAGTCTCTGCCTCCATTTGGGCATCTGTAAAATGGGTGCAAGAGAAAACAACCTCCATGATGCACTTGGGAAGACTACAGGCCTATGAAGACTTTTGCCATGGACCTGGCCATAGGAAGCCCTAGCAAGTGGCTGTAGTACTGTTGCTACTGCTGGGCTGTGGTCCCTCCACTCTCCTTAGTGGATCTGGGAAGCCACCAGCAAGAGGCAAATGGACATAGCTGATCCATGGAGGAAAGCCCTCTATCCAGAGCCCGTGATTCCACATTTGGATTTGATGCCACCTTGGGTACACTGCATGTCCCAGGCAGAGCAGAAACAAGTCAGAGATGGCCTTGCCCTTGAGGAACATACACCTTCCTCCCAGAAGAAAACAGACAGTGAACATTCAGCCAACTATCCCAGGGATGCCTGAGGGCTCTTCACCATTTGCCCAAGTTCAACAGGAGAGCACAGTCAGTACTAAGTAAGGTAAGGGTCCTGAGTGTGTGGTTGGTTATGGCTGTGTAGGGAAATCACGGAGAGGCAGAGATTGGAAGGGAGGAAGGCCAGCAGAAGGCTGGTGCAATAGTTCTAGTGAAAGCTGACAGTGACTAAGGGAAGGGTTAGCATCCTCAAGCCATTGGATTGAGGATGTCATTCCATTGGGACCCGCTAGTGAGTGGGCCTATTCACCCTGTTTCCAGAGAACAGCCACCCCGGGAGAGCTCCCTGGCTGCCCAGCCTGTAAGGTCAAGATAGAAGGGCAGTTAACAGTCACCCAGCTGCCTCTCTCAAGAGTTCAGAAGGGACCACCTCAGCCTGCCTCTCAGAAGTTGAAACCCTCATACTGCTATGCATGAGAAAGTCAGAAAGTCGCCCAGTTAGCAGAACATGTGCCTGGGGGCTGCAGTGGCCACTCTGCAAAGTGCTACGAGGGTCTCTAGCAGTGGAGGCTGTTTCTCAGTGATAAAGATGACCCAAGAAGCTTACACACAAGCAGTGGCCCACCAGGCGCATTCGGGACTCAGGAACCCACTGGAGCAAGAAGCACCTGGCAGGTCTGCGCAGACAGCGTACACACACTACACCGGGAAACACGGCTTCCGCGGGACCCTGGGAGTCAGGGAGAACTCAGGACATGCTTTGATGGACATAAGCCTTTATAGACCAGAAAATCTCCAGGCCTGAGAATCGCAATTTTTTTTTTATCTTCCATGTTATTTCCAAGGGGAACTAATATGTGGCTAGAGACAGAAAAATGCAGGTCCTTTTCTTTGCCAGCTCTCCAGCCATTTTGGAAAATGGTGTCATTAAGCCCATGTGCATTGAGCTGAATCACTGCACAAAGCTCTGTAGCAGAGTAGAGGACACCACCAGGGCTTCTCATGGCTGGGGGTACGGGGGAGGGGGGCGGGGGAGCAGGCACAGTCGCTATACAGAGCAAGGTCTGGGGGTTTGTTGCTATTTTTTATTATTTTATTTTTATTTAGTTTTATTTTATTCTGTTGCTGTAGAACACTGAACCAGGCTGGGGATGCAGCTCAGCTGGTGAAAGAATTATGGAGCACACATGAGACTTTATCCCCAGCATCGCATAAATAGTGTATGGTGGTACACACCTGTCTTCTCAACTTGGGAAGTAGAGACAGGAAGATCAAAAGATCTGCGATCCCAGCACTCCCAAGCTGTACAACATATTGTAGCCAGGTCTTAGCCCCGTGTGCCTCGATTGTCCTCATACATGAAATGGGCTTTAGGTGTAGGGTAGGAAGTAGGTTGTGGGACAGAGAAGACGAGAGCTCATAAAAACCTGGCCTGTGGCAGGTGCGTCATAAATGCCTTCTGCATTGGGCATTCTAAGAGGGAGGATAACTCTGCTGCCCACACCAAGCATGTAATACCCACAGCGAACATGTGGACAAGCAGGGTGTATGCTGGGTAATGAAGGCCAGTGAGCCTCAGAACTGAGACAGCCCGTGTCTGCGGACCAACAGAGTGTGCCCTCGGGCTGTTAGCCAATGCTGTTAGTCCTTGTCTAGCCCGTTCGGTTTTCTTTCCATTCCGTAAGTTATGTGAAGAGGTTGTGTCTGCTGGTCACCTTTGTGTCGCTGTGACGTAATACCTGAGGTACGTAACTTAGAACAGGTTTATTCTGGCTCTCCAGAGTCAGAACTCTGGACTTCGGTCATTGGCTCGATTTGTTTCCTTGTTTGAGATAGTCTCTTATGTTGTCTAGACAGGCCTCAAAATTACTCTGTAAGCAAGGATGACCTTGAACTCCTGACCTTGGGACCCATCTTCCCATACACAAGTGCTGGGATTATAATTGTGTGTTACAGTGCATCACTATTAATATTTTTAAAGACATCAGCAGGTTCTAGACAGGCGGGAAGAATAGCAGAAACTAGCTGCCTGCCAGGTCCTGTCTTCCTGACTCACCTGTGTATTCTTAGAATGGTTCCAGATCTTTTCTCTACACTTCTCTAAGTTTCTTCCTTTATTGGTTTTTAATTGTGTGCACGCATGTGTGGTGTATATGTGTGTGTGTGTGTGTGTGTGTGTGTGCATGTGTGCATGTGTATGGTACATATGTGTATGTACGTGTGTTTCTGTATGTACGAGTGTGTGTGTGTGTGTGTGTGTGTGTGTGTGTGTGTGATGTATGTATGTGAGAATCAGAGGACCACTTGCAGGAGTTGTTGCTCTCCGTCCACCATGTGGGTGCCGGGGATTGATCTCAGGTCATCAGACTTGCCAATAAGCCCCTTTACCCACTGAGCCATCTCATCACCCCTAGTTCCTAGAGTGTGGACTTTCTTTCTGTTCTCTGGTGGTTACATCACATGTAGTTTAGTGCCTTGGCACATGATAAGCCTCACTTACTTGTGATATGGGTTGAACACTGGGCATCTTTAATCTGAAATTTTCAAGTTCAAGATGGTCCAAAATCTAGATTTCTTTTTGTAGTGGGATTGGGGTGCGTGTTTCACTCACAGGACAAGTACTCTATTTCTGATATGCTCCCTGCCTTTTACATGTCTGTCTATTTGGGGGTGGAGGCCTTTTTGTTTCTTTGTTGACACAGGCTCTCACCGTGTAGCCCTTGCTGACCTGGAACTCACTATGTAGACCAGGCTGGTCTTGAACTCACCTAACTCTGCCTGTCATGTCTGGCTTATGTTGACTTTTGAGATAAGGATGTTGTTCGGACTGACCCTAGACTGGCTACGTGTGACTTTTATTACAGATGCAATCACCGACTAAAGCCTGAAACTTGCTGAGGTCGACGTCATGATAGAAAGTTCCAGGCTTGCGAAAATATTTGAAATTACCTTTAGGTTATGAGTCAAAGATACATGGGTTTAACCTATATATCTATAACCTATATAGGATCCCATCTCTCAAGCATCTATATATTTAGGCAAATATCACAAAATCTGATGAGGGGGCCGAGCTCTAAATTCCGCAATCGCTTTGGGCGCTGGGCATTTTGGATGAGGGATGCTCTGCAGGCAGCAGTAAGCACTGCCATTTACCAAAGGAAGTCAGAATGGAAATGGGGACCCTAGGAATTTAGGTGACTTCTCCCTGGGCTACCCTGGGCAAGAACCCCATGGGGTTCTGAACTGTCTCTCCTCTCGCTTATCCTGCAGACCCCTTATGTGCCTCCTACAATTCCTTCCTGCCGCAGCTTGTCCCTCCACTTCCCACAACCTCACATCCCTCCCACCTGCCAGATGACCTCTCTTCTGGTCATGGGTCAGAGAAGTGGCCTGTTCCCTGCCCCAACTATTCGGCTCTCTACTTCATCTGGTTTCAATGGCACCTTTCAAAGCCACAGCCCTGGGGACTCTGAGCTACTCTCCAACAAGGCAAAGCTAAAGTGTACCCCCATCCACAGCTGGCCACCTCCCAAGTGTCCAGGGGGCCTGGGTCATGTTTGGCTCGTTGTCACTGCCTCTTACCTTAAGAACCCAAGCTGTGTGTGTGAGCTGTAAACACACAGTGCATACATTTCCTGGTGCCACTCCAGGCCGTCAGTCCTGGCTTCAACAGCCCACTCCAGGAGGACTATGGCCAGTCCTATGACTTCTCCTGATTGTCCCCTCTGCTCCTTCCAATGTTCATAGCTGACCTTCAGTGGCAAATAGCAACATCATCTGGGCTAAGAGTCGATGCGGTGGATACTTTCGAGCCCTAGCAGTTAGAAAAAGGGATTGGATCTGCAGGGTGGGTCCAGGCTCTCCCTGGCTTGGTTCTCTTTGGCCTCTCCCCAGACCTCTCGACATCCTGTCGCCTCTTCTCGATGGCTGTCGGTTCAACCCAGGAACTCTTGGCAATGGCACTGCTGACACTGAGGGCTGATAGTTCTTTGTCACGAGGCCATTCTACTCATAATATGATGTTTAGGAACATCCCTGACTCGCCCACAAGATGCCAATAGCACCCCTCCTCCAGCTGTGTCAGCCAAAATGTCTCCCTTGCCAAGCGTCCCCTGAGAACGGGGCTGCTCCGTGGTTGAGAGCTAGTTATACATGGAATTCTCCAGGATGGCCAAGAAAAAAGAGGTCATGTGGTTTTACCATAGCAGGATGATAAAGGGGAGTCTACTGTCCCCAGATGTGAACATGAAGTCTCACTCCAAAGACAGATGCCTACGTGTGTAAACACCAGGACCTTGCATATCCTCTTCCTCCCAGTCCTCCCAGTCCTCCCAGTCCTCCCCCAGATGCAAATCGTGATCCAGTTTTCTATCAGATCTTGTCTTCTTTTTCAAGAGAAATCAGAAACCCCATCTTTTCTGCAATATCTCCCAAATCTTGAATTTTGGCACCTAATGAGAATTGGGGTTTTTCTTTTAATTGCAGGGAAAACAAAATATGTCTGTGAGTCAAGTGTGCACTGCCAGCTTCCAGTTCTGAGAGCTGCCCTCTGGCTCAGCTTCCACATGGACGCCCATGAAGCTCACATCCTCTTAGGGACCATGAGCAAGCAAGCTTCTCCCGTCTCACTCCGAGCAGGCTCTGCCCACATCGGCCACCCCAGGGCCCTTTTGAAGTCCAAGATGTTGAAGCCAGAGGGGTCTAAATTCCTACGGGAGAAGCAATATGTGTAGTACCAGAGGGAGGAAGTCTAGAAGCCTGTATTCCTGCCTGACTCTAGCATTGGCTTGCCATGTGACTTGGACAAGCACTTCCCCTTGCCAGGCCCCAGGTTCTTTAAGATAGAGAAGCTGTTGTCAGATGCAAGCTTTCTATATTCCTGGAACTTATCTGGGAATTATTTCTTGACCCAGGGTGCTAGTGCCCAGCAGGCATCTTTGTCCCTAGCTGAACCCCAGCGTGGACAAGCTGCCTTCCCATCCTGGCTCTGAAATCCTATGCTTCAGTGAAGAAGGGGTTCCCCCTGGTGTCTCTGTCTCTGCAATAAAGGGTTCAGGATGGAAACACAGGGTGGTGGTGGTCCTGGCAAGATCATTCTTTAGGCTCCTGCTGGTGCTGATGGTGAAACTCCTGCTAGGAGGAGCCACGGGGTGGCTCAGGTGGCCAAATCTGTCCCTGCCCCATTTCCCAGTGAGTGCTCTTGCACTGGCCTGTTGATGAGGATAATACCTGGGGGTAAGGAAACAGTGTTACCCAGCAACTCCATTGTTTGTTTAATTTTTGTTACATGTGTTTATTGCGTGCATGCTTGTGTATGTGTGTGCACATTGTCAGCGTCATACTATAGATGTCAGAGGACAACCATCAAACATTGGTTCTCTCTTCCACCATGAGGATTCTGGAATTAAACTCAGGTTGTCAACCTTAGCAGGTAAGGGGACATTTACCTGCCCAGCCAGCTCACCATCATGACTCGTTGTTTTGGAGACAGGGTCTCATGGATCTTGAAACTGCCAAAATCTCAAAGATGACCTTGAGTTTCTGATCCTCCTGCCTCCACCTCCCCAGTGCTGGGATTGTTGGCATATGCCACTATTCCTAGTTATAAGGTGCTGGGGAGTAAACCTAGGGTGCCCTACCAGCTGAGCCACACCCAGCCCAGGGAGTCTGCTCAAGTTCACCTGACAACAGAATCAAGCTCCAAACTCCCTATCTAGAGTTCTACTCTGCTGTACCAAGGTCTTCCAGGGACGAGGATGGACAAGTAGACAGAGGCCAGGTAGCTATGTCCAAGATAAGAACTAACTTTATCTCATAAGCCAGTTGACAAGGAGTAAGACAAGAACAGACAGAGGGCCCAGCCGGGAGGGAGTGGCAGGCCACATTGTGACCTCACAGGCTAGAATGAAGCTCAATGTCACAAGATCTTCTGAGCTTTCTTCCTGGAGAATAAAAGGCTAAACTATGAATATTGACTATACAATTATTCTTTTAGACAGGGTCCTACTGTGCAGACCTGGTTGTTCTGGAACTCTATATAGATGGAGAGCAGGCTGGCTTCAAGAAATCCACCTGCCTCTGCCTCCTGAGTGTTGGCATTAAAAGCATGTGCTATCTCACCCCAAGTTATACCTTAATTTTTAAGTGTTGTCTGGGGTAGGTGGGTGGGTGGCTCAGTTGAGGGTGGCTCGCTGCCAAGCCTGACAGCCTGACTTTCATCCTCAACTCCACATGGTAGAGGGGGAGAGTTGGCTCCTGCAGGTTGCCTGTGACTGATACACACACACACACACACACACACACGCCTGAGAAGTGGCTCAGTGGTTAAAAGAACTTGCTGTTCTTCCAGAAGACACAAGAATTTGGTTCCCAGGACCCTTTTCAGGCAGTTCGTTCACAACTGCCTGTAACTTCAGCTTCAGGGATCTGGCGCCCTCTTCTGGCCTCCATGGGCACCTGCACCTACATGTACACAACACACTAACACACGCATACAGAAACACACATGCACACTCACTCACACACAAACATACACATCACAAATTAAATTAATTCAGACTCGTGGAAGTGGACACAAAAAGAGGAGGCATTCCAGGTCGTCTCCTGCTGCAGAGGAAGGAGTTTGGGGCCAGAGGGGACTACATGAGTTCTTGTTCCAAAAAATAAAGTTAAAAAAATTTTAAAGTATATATTTGTATATGTATACGCACACATACGCATATATCAAATATACACATATATATCATATAAAATATGCATTCATGCATATACACACACAGAGTATTTATTTATTAGTATGGCTTAGAGGCTGTGATCCAGTTAATCTCACAATGTCTGCCTACCAACAGATAGTCCAGGAATCCAATAGTTGTTCAGTGCACGGGGCTGGATATCTCAGCTGGTCTTCAGTACACATCAGAATCCTGAAGACACGTCTCTAATGTCACTCAGGGAAGGAATGAACTTGCCACTAAGAGGCAAATAGGCAAAGAGCAAGCGATTCCTTCTTCTGTCTTTCACACAGGCTGCCGCCAGAAGGTGTGGCCCGGATTTAAAGCAGATCTTCCCACCTCAAAGATTCGATCAAGAAAAATCCCTCGCAGCTAGCTGTACCTGGCAGTTTAGGTTTTAGCTAATTCCAGATGTGGTCACATTAACAACCTAGTGATAGGGATTTTGTGGCTGAATCCCGTAGCAGATCAGAGCTAACGAATGCTGCAGAAATCACACCACACAACAGATCTCACAAAAAAAGCTTAATTTCTGGGAGGGTGTTGGGGGGGCCAGGAACAGAGAGAGACACACACAGAGAGCAAGAGATTGGAGGAACAGAGAGTGAGAGAAAGACAGAACAAGAAAGAGAGAGACAGTAAGACAGACAGACAGACAGACAGACAGACAGACAGAGGCAGAGAAACTGGGAGACAGAAAGCGGGCCTCGAGGGGGACCTTTCAAAGGGTATGAATGTCGCATTTGGCAGCTGTGATGTCATGGCTACTGGTGCTGACTCACTAGGGGCAGGCTGGGGCTAACACCCAGAAGACCCACCCCAAGTGCTACACTAGAATAAGAAAATGCAGTAACTGGTAGGTCGGTCTGTCTGTCCCAGCAGATCACTGGCTCCCCACCTCCTCTTCCGTCTCCTCAACCAGTAAGCTACCTTTGTGTTGCTGTGACAAAATGCCAGGGCCAGGACAACTTATAGAAGAATTTAGTTGTGTTTGTGGTTCCTGGGAGAAGAGAACCCACTGTGCCTGGGAGGCATGGCTGCAAGCATCATGATGGATTAGAGCCCGGGGTGGAGAGCGCATCCCAGCCATGATCATGTGGCAGCCAGTGAGAAGAAATGGAAGTAGACTGAGCTTTAAGCTTTCAAACCCCACCCCTACCCATGGCAGGCTTTCCTCCAGAAAGGCTGCCCCAGATAAACCGCCCCAAACAGTGCCGCCAACTGGGGACTGAGTGTTCAGATGCCCCATCCTGTGGGGGACACTTCTTATTCAAAACCACCACAGCCAATAACCTACTCCATAGGGAAGCTGGGGGCTTATAGGAAACATAGGATAGATGATGGGGTAGAGGCCCATGTGAATGGCATAGAGTAATACTTTTGTGTCTCATCAGGACATGAACTGACTGTCTTTAGGTAAGATGGGGGAAGGGCTGGTGCCACAGAAAGGACCCATCAGGGGTCCAGGGATCCAAGAATCCCCGACAGAGAGAACACAGAACAATGAGTGTTAGGCATGGGGGTCCACATCAGCCTCCTGGCACTTGGGAGGTGGAGGCAGGAGGATTTAGAGTTCAAGGTTATCCTCCGCTACACAGAGAGGTTACCCTAGGCTGGACCACATGAGACTCTGCCTCAGAAAAACAATATAATAATAATAAAAGCAGTAAGGATAAATGCTCACATTAGGCCCTGGGGACAGAGAGTTCCATTAAGGCTGGCTCCTACCTTCCAGTGACAGGGGCTAGGATCTGACCAAACCCTACAGCTGCAAAAATCCCTGAATCAGCTCCATGGGCTCCTGGGTGTGGCAGAAACCATCTCTACCCAAAGGTCACATCTCTAAACCAAAAGAATGCAGCTTAGCTCACACTGCACCAAACTAAACACATGCTTGCTTGTTTGTCTGGGAAACTTCATGGGGGGTGGGGGGGTGGGGGGGATGTCAGCGCTTCCTGAATATCTGTTCAACAAATCTGCCTCCCGAAACCCATTTCAAAGACAGTTGGAGGGTGATTCAGGGGAAAAGAATTTAGAACACATTCTAATTAGTCCCACTGGGACCAGGGGCCAGGTCAGTCTCCAGCCCTGAGAACCTAAACCCCTTTCCCCTGTCCAGAGAGCAGAATGATGGGCCAGCACTCGGGAAAAGCCCTTTGTGCAGCCCATGGATGTGAAGCCTGGCTCCTTCCTGCCCTTTCCGGGGCCTCTGCAGTTACCAAAGCCCGAGATTTCAAAGTGTCATCTTCATGTACAGAGGTGACGGGGGCGGGCTGGGCTCTGCCTTCAGGATTGGAGAAGCGGGAGCAACCATGGCTGATGTGCCCGAGCATCCGTGGGTGGGTGGCAGGCATGCACAGCCCCTAATTACAGAGAAAGAGACTCAGGCGTGTGCAGGCAGGCCTCCCCAGAGCCCAGGCAGGTGGCCTCCCGGTGAGGAAGGCCCCCAGCTTGGACTCTGAATACAGGAAACTGTCATTGTGCAGGAAGGAATGTTATATAACTCTGAGCCCACAACCTCTGGGAATGTGACCTTGTCTGGCTTTTCTGCCTTGGTCTGCCCACTTGGGAGGGGCAAAGCATAGGGAGGTCTTCGTCCAAGGGGGGGAAAAAAAAGGTGGTCCTCAGCCCCATTAGAGTCATAGCTGTCTAGATGGGGGCTTCTAGACCCCACCCCCTCTGCTCCTCATTCAGGAAGCCCAGGTGTGGCCAAGGTGCTGTATCTCATCTTAGCAGCAGTTGTGTGGGCTCAGATGTGTGCCCCAGGTCCCACGGCCACACTTTGAGGACTCCTGACTCAGGGATTCCAGAAGCAACCTCCGGTGGGTCCTGGATTCACTGTGTGCCCACCCGCCAAGTGTCTGAACCTCTCTGAACCTCCAATCTCCTCTTACCCACACTGCTTTGTCTCTGACCAGCCAAACCACTCCTGGGGGGGGGGGGGTGCCTAATTACTGTTTGTAGGGAGCTGGGAGATTTTTCCCACAGAAGAAGCAGGCCTCTCTTCCTCTGTTGTAACATGCTCAGAGCCGCTGGGGAGCTGACTCTAGGAGAGAGGGGCAATTCAGCATCTATGACCAAACTCCTCTCCATACCTGTTCTTTTTCATTCTTTTCATCCCTTCTTTTTATTTCTTATCTTTGAGTCAATCTAGCTTCAAACCCCCTAAGTAGCCAAGGATGACCTTGAACTTCTAATTGCTCGGCCATCATCTCCCAAGGGCATCATTGCAGGCTTATAGCTCCATGCCCACTTTCATGTGGTACTAGGACTGGAGCCCAGGTCTTGGTGCATACCGGGCAAGCACTTACCAACTTAGGCTTCATTGCCAGCCCTCACACCCATGGTCATTTCTCATCTCAGCATTGGACCAGGACCATCCCACGTACCAGGGTCAGGTTAAGGACAGGCATGGACTCTAAACAATGCAGGCTGAAGGGGTGAATGGACTCTTACTGTCCAGGCTCTGAAGCTGACTGCCTGTGTGGCTGGCTGTCTACAGTGACATGGGCTGTCCCACCCATAATCCTCTTTCCTCTGTATGCAACATCCATGCCAAATACATAGGTCTTCTAACCTCCTCATGCGTCTTAGGAAACAAGCCCAGGACAGCGAGCAGACTCCTAAGTCAAGGGCAAGAGCTGATGGAAGACTGGAGGTCTTATTGCCTCCTATCCACCCGAAGACCTCTGCGTTGCCCAGAGTGACCTTGAACTTATGACCCTCCCGCCTCTACTTCCTAAGCACCAACACCACATAGTGTGTTTTTGTTTCTTGTGTTCCTGCAAGTCATGGTGACAGCAGTGACACTGGCAAAGAGGCAGAGCATGGGGAGGGCGAGACGGGGCAGGGGGTGGGGTTGCAGGGGGGGCGGGAACAGAGCCCAGCCAACTGGGCAGAGCTCAGGAGTGCTGAGAACTCAGCAGGAACCACCAGTGTTGCTGGGACCTGTCCTGGGTCCTTGTGCCATCGCCTGCCTTGCTATGGTTGGCTTAGCCCCTATGCTAGATGCTTGGTTCCCAGCATGGTGCTTCTGGAAGAAGATGGACCCTTGAAATGGAAAGCTGTGCTGGGGGCTTCCAGTCATGGAGGCCTTCCTTAGAAGAATGTTATGCGACCCCCTCACTTCCTCTTCCTCTCTTTCATCTACCAGCTTCTAGAAGAGTGTTGTTTTCCACCACAGGGTCTCCATTGAAGTGCTACACTACCCTCCCCCCATACACACCCGCACCCCACACCTTCACGCAACTCCCCTCCCCAACCTCGCACCATCACATCACAATGCACGCATACCCCAGAGGTGAAACTGCCTCCCATATCAGAGCGAGACATATGCAGACCTCTATACCAGCTGCAAGAGTCCCTTGGGGACTCAGAAAACCTCTCCAGGGCACTGGCTGTGTTTGACTCTTTGCTGCCTCCAGTGGCCACTGTTAAAACGGCAGGCTCACCTCCAACCTCAGGAAGGTCTCTGAGATCATAGGTTGGCTCCTGCGAAGCTTTAAGCATTTTGACTTTCTATACTGAGTATCCTGGGGAGAGGGAGGGGGCAGAGTCTCACAGTGACGCAGCTCCACGGCCTAGGACAGGGCCTGGCTATGGAGTGGCACTTGCTTTTGGGTCAGTGAGTGACTGAAGATGCACTTAGCTAAAGCACTGGTCTCGGTTTAGAAGCTATGTGATCCTGGGCACATCCTTCCATGCCTCTGTGCCTCCGCTGGAGTAATTATGGTGAATGGGAGACTGCATGGTGCACAGACCACGCTTCCTGAGTTTGAATCCCGCTTTCACTTTTTTTCTTGATATGTGTCTAAAAGGAACTTGCTTAACCTCTCTGAAGTTTGTTATTCCTCATTGATAAAAATAAAGACTATAATATTACTTATAGATCTAGGCTGGGGACTAAATGGGGACTAAAGTGATGTGTGTGTGTAATATTATTGATCACCTTTAACAAAAATGATCATGTATATCCACTAATAAACTTATAATATTTGCATATTATGTACTCAGTAAGACCGAGCACAGAAGTGGAAATACTCTATCAACAGTAACTTGTATCTTTATGTGTGTGCACTCTCTGTGTTTATGTATGTGTCTATGTGGGTGCACGTGTGTGCAGGTGCATGGTGCATGCCCACTGGATAATTCTTGGTCACAGAACTGGAGCTCACTGGTTCTGCAAGTCTGGCTGGCAGCAATCCCCGGGGTCTTCCTGCGACTACACTACCACCCCTGGCTGTTTGTGAGGGTGTGAGACATCTGTATGCAGATCTTTAAGCCTTCTCCTCTGCCATGGTAACCATTATCTCTTCTTGAACACTAGCTGGGGTATGGCCCGCAGGAGCCCCGGGACACAGAGCTTTTAAGAGGAGAGGTGCAGTTCCCCTTTTGACCACTGGGGGCAGCCATGCATCAGGAGTGGCTGACTTTTTGCTCACGAGTGTGCAAGGTTTGAGATTGCAGGCTGTAGCAGAGGGCTTACTTAGAATTTGTGAGACCCTGGGCTTGACCTTAGCACTGAGGAAAGAAACATGCCCTTGTGTAGAGGGCAGGTCCCCTCAGCAACCCCCATCCATCCACCATCCCTCTCACCCTGTTTTCTTATCCAGAACATGGGGATATATGTGGCTTTTCAGGGATGAGTGAGCACGGTCCCTGGGGTGATGAAATATTTAGTTTATCACACCTATTGCCAAATTCATACAATGGCTGTTAGTGTGCAGCCAAACTGCATGGGTCTGAGTCTCAGTTCCATTAGGCAGTGGCTGTGTGGCTTTGGGTAAGTGACTCTCTGTGCTGGTGACAGTACCCTTAGCCCTGAGAGAGGGGGTCTATTGTATGAAAAGCATACAAAGTGGTGTCTAATGAATGTTAAGTGCTATATAAATATTTGCCAATGTTATTGTAACATAGATCTTTTGTTCTTTAGTGGTTTTGTTCTGAAAAGCCTCTGTCTTTTAAACTTCTGTTGGAAACCTCCTGACCCACACATAACAAGACTTAGAGGAGAAGAATAATAGGAAGCCCCAATTAGGAAGAGATTTATCCTCTCGTTGTGGAAAGAATCCATCTTGGAGCCCCAGTGTGGTGGCTCATGTCTGCGGTCTCACCCTTTGAGAGGTAGGGTCAGGAGGATCAGGAGTTCAGGGTCATCCTAGGCTACTGAGAGCCTATTTAAAGGAAAAAAATCTGAGCATCCTAGTACAAGTGCATACCATTAATTCCAGAACCTAAGAGGCTGAGCCCACCGGATTCCGTGAGTTCAAGGCCAGCCTGGCCTACCTAGGGCCAAGCCAGTGAGAGGTACAAAAGGAGAGCTTGTCTAGTAAATGTAAACATAAAACTAAAAGCAAAAACAACAATCAACTTGAGGGAGTTGGACTTGATGGTTCCTGTCTGAAATCTCAGCGGGGAGAAACTGAGGCAGAAGAAGAGTATTTCAATGTCGTTCTGGGCAATACAACATGTTCAAAGCCAGCCTGGGCGTGAGGCGCTGCTTTGGAAAGAATGGAACTCGGAGTAGACTGTTGTTGTTCCTATCTGAGAGTCCAGTACTTGGGAAGTAGATGCAGGGGGATTACCAGCAAGTGAAGTCGCTTGCTTGCCACCACACCTGAGAGCAACCTGAGTTGGATAGTTTCTACGAGCTGCCCTCTGACCTTCACAAGTTCACACATGTATCCACAGGCACAACACACACACACACACACACACACACACACACACGGTAATAAAAATATTTTTTAAAAAGAACGTAATGAGACCCTGTCTCAAAACAACTGAACAGTGGACACAGAGGCCAGCTACATCCTGGGAAATGCTTTAATGCCCTCTGTTGCCCAGGGATGGGCCTCAGCCTCTGCCTCTAGACAGACCCTTTGGGGACCACTGAAGGAACAAGACCATGGCCAGGGCATCTGGGACCCCGAGGAGACTGTCAACGGGGCATGGTGAGTCTGTGACAGACTCACAAAAGATTCCAGCTCACAGGGCAGATGGTGAAGGGGAGTTTGGGTCAAATCCTTCACCCACTGAGAACCAGGTCTGAGCAGGGCTGGGAGAAAATCCCATCTAATCCTTCCTGCTGCACCTGTGCCCCAGAGCCCTGCTGGGATCGCCAAGGAACGGAGAGAGGATCAACACTGTCCCCCACCTGTGGCCTCAGCCACAGAGGCAGCCCAGGGCTTGCCAAAGGGCTTCAAAGTCCCTCAGGAGTCCCTAGGAGACAGCAGCTGCAGAGGGACTCTGTATCTCAGGAACGATGGCTCTGGCTCATTACTTAGCTTCTCCTAAGAAATGTCCTTCCCTTGCAGGAGCTGAGGTTCCACTGAGCCAGGCACAGCTCAGAGATTGACAGTCACCTCAGCTCCCAGCAGCCTCTGGTCAATCCAGCCAGCAGCCACCACAAGCATCAGTCAGCGAGGCCAAAGCCGCACAGCTGAAATATATGGCCTGAGACGTGAAACTTGCTCTTGGTTTCCAGAAATGGTGTCTCTGCTTCCTGTGGTGGGAAGCTTCCAAAATGTCCCCCGTGACCCCCATTTTGCTGTATCAACACTAACATTTAGTCTTTCCCAAGGGCACAAGGGACCTAGTGATGCACCCCATGAATAGGATAGGAAAATGGTGATGGGTACCGTTGCTAACGTGAGGACACACTGGCTTTTGCTCTTTTTCAGAGCTCTCTATGGGGCACAGGCTGCAACCCTGAGAGCAGGGGCTTCTGGGATTCCTCCAGGAGGAACCAAATCTCTGCGTGGGAGTGAGCTGGAAACAGGTGCTTTCCAGGTGAACCTTGAGCTGACAGCAGCCGCAGCAGGCACACTGCTGCCACCTACAAGTGATTTAGAACCACAGTGGCCTGCTGAACACCCCCCTCCGCCCCCACCACACTCCATCCTTGCCCACCCCACCCCCCACCCTCTGACATGCCCTACTGTGCCTGCTCCCCTCTCCTGACCACCCATGTTTTGTATCACTATGTCTGGGATGACTTGTTACACAGCAGGAGGAGACTAATGTACTTCCTGTTAATAATTGCAACACACACACACACCACACCACACCCACACACACACCACACCACACCCACACACAGACACACCCCACACCACACACACACACACACACACACACACCCCACACCACACACACACACACACACACACACACACACACCACACACCACACACACACACACACACACACACACACACACCACACCACACCACACACACATACACACATACACACACACACACACACACACCACACACACACACACCTCACACCACACACACACACACACACACACACACACCACACACACACACACCTCACACCACACACACACACACACACACCACACACACACACACACACACACACACACACACCACACACACACACACCTCACACCACACACACACACACACACACACCACACCACACACCACACACACACACACACACACACACACCACACACACACATACCTCACACCACACACACACACACACACACACACACACACACACACACACATACCACACCACACACACATCCACACATACACACACACACACACACACCTCCAAGAGAAAGAATAAAAAAGACAGAGATTAAAAAGCTGGACATAGTAGCTTATACTTCTTATCCCAACACCCAAGAGGAGGAAACAGAAGGATAAGGTGTTTGGGCTAGCTTCAGCTAGATAACAAATGTTAGGCCAGCCTAGCCTACATGAGACACCATTTTAAAAAACAAACACACATGAAAAAGTATTGGGCCCGCTAGACCCCTCTACACACTCTCTAAGCCAATGTTCTGCTCGCTTAGATGTAAAATTAAACAACCATGTTCCCCTGGTCACCCACCAGACCGGGCGCCAACACTGCAGCCCAAGTCTCCAGATTCTCTGAAGTCTTGCTGGAAGGGGAGTAAACAGCAGTTGTCAAGACCTACACCCTTGGCAGGTTCACAGTCCATAGCATGTGGCTACGGTGTATGCTATTGGAATTAGTATGGCCACAGTTAAACCTATTCTGTAGGGATTAGCAGAACCTTGCCTGACTGACTTCTTGGGTTCAAAACCAGCATCACATAAAAACAGGCCCGGGATCCCAGCACTTGGGAGGTAGAAGCAGGAGGGTCAGAAGTTCAAGGTCACCCTTGGTGACATCAGAAATCTTCAGCCAGCCTGAGCTACATGAGACCCTGCCGATAAATAGAAGGGGCTGGAGAGACAGCGTGGTGGAGCAAGAGCTTGCCTTGCAAACCTGGTGACTGGAGTTCTAGCCCTAGAACTCACGAAAGGGTGGAAGGAGAAAAGCAACCCCACAAAGTTATCTTCTGACCGCCACACACGGGTGTGGCATAGGCACACATACATGCACATCACACACACCAAAAAAATTAGTACTGTTTTGGTGTGTGTGTGTGTGTGTGTGTGTGTGTGCCAGATGTGGTAGTCTGGTCTTCATGGTGAGTTCCAGAATGTCCAGAGCTAAAAATAATAATAATAATAATAATAACAATAATAATTTTTAAATGAAAAATAAAATCTCTGCTGCAAATGTTATGATAGAACCATCGAGAAATCTCCAAATGGACTCAAATGTGCATCTCGGAGCATCTAGTCACCACAGTAATGCCTCCAAATAGAACCTTGCTGTGTTTTGTCCCTTAAGCCAATCCGTCCTGTAGCGGTTTTCTGTAATCTTAACGGAGTTCTCCTGGAAATGGAGAGGCAATGCAAGGAACCACACTGACTCCCCTGCCCCTGGGCTCTTTGTGCTTTCTCTGGTGGCTCTCTGTCAGCCTGAGGTCAGGGTCAGGGGATACCATCTGACCTTGGAGCCCAGGCTAGTGCGGTCCCCACCCACTGGCTGGACCATGGTTCTCTCTCATCTCACTGTCTTCTCAACCGTCGGCTCTAAACACTCCAAACCATCAAACAAGTCTGCACAAGGGTCAACGGGAACCCATCGACCCAACCGCCTTCCTGAGCGAGTTCCACATCTGCCTTTCTGCTTCCCTGCAGACGCCAGACCAGATGTGTGGGCCCCGAGGAAGGACAAAGCAAACTAAAGGCTAGGGACAGCTTCCCCACCCCCCACCCCCCCATCTCGCACCGGGTTCCAGGAGGTCCTTTGCAAGTGTGAGTTTCTAAGTCTCATGAGGCCCTAGTTTGAAAATAACAACATAAATAGATAGATAGATAGATAGATAGATAGATAGATAGATAGATAGATAGATGGGTGGGTGGGTGGGTGGGTGGGTGGGTGGGTGGGTGGGTGGGTGGGTAGATAGATAGATAGATAGATAGATAGATAGATAGATAGATAGATGGATGGATGGATGGATGGATGGATGGATGGATGGGTGGGTGGGTGGGTGGGTGGGTGGGTGGGTGGGTGGGTGGGTAGGTAGATAGATAGATAGATAGATAGATAGATAGATAGATAGATAGATAGATAGATAGATAGATAGGTAGATAGATAGATAGATAAAGAGGAGCTTTGAATCCCCTCACAATGCCCCTTGTAGCCCAAGACTCCTTGTGATTTCACAGTTGGAATCCCTGACAGCAAGCCCTGTGTCCACGGGGGTCCACTCTGGGATGTTCCTCTGAATGGGACCTGTCCAGACTCTTCCAGGCAGATGTGAGTTATCAGTTCATGGCTCCCAGATCTTGTAGATCTGCACAGAAAAGTCTCCTTGGTCCTGGGTGGCTTTCTAGGGCATGGCAGGGACTGTGGTCACTCCCTGTGAAGGAGACCATAGACATGAGCACAGGAATGTGGGCCAAGTGTTTCCCAGAACATTCCTGAAGGAAACACCTAGCAGGTGGTGTTCTGGTGGCTTATGTAGCTCAGCCTTGGCTAGCAGGAGACAGCCTGAGAGGACAGGAGACTTGGGGGAGGCCAGGCATCGTGATGTTCTGATCTTTAGTGTGGAGTCTCACACACACACACACACACACACACACACACACACACACACTGATCCAGTCCCTAACTTTGCTGAGTAAGGAGAGCAGTGGAAATCCCCCAGGGTCGTGACCTTGTGACCGGCCTGGGTGATTGAAATGTCCCTGGGAAGTTTGTATAAGCTTCTTCAAGGTTGTCCTGGAGAGAGCACTGGTGGCCAGTGGACAACACAGAAAGTTGTAGACGACGCACTTGCTTCATTATTCTTCCTCTCTTTCTTTCGTATCCTTAAGGTTGTTGTTTTGTTTTTAAGATTTATTCATTTGCTGGGTGTGGTGGTGCACGCCTTTAATCCCAGCACTTGGGAGGCAGAGGCAGGCAAATTTCTGAGTTCGAGGCCAGCCTGGTCTACATAGTAAGTTCCAAGACAGCCAGGGCTACACAGAGAAACCCTGTCTCAAAAAACCAAAAAAAAAAAAAAAAAATTTATTCGTTTGATGCTTGCATGTATGTATGTATTATGTATGTATGTAAGTATGTATGTATGTATGCCACATGGTTGCCTGGCACCCAGTGAGGTCAGAAGAACGCATCAGATCCCCTGAAACTGGAGTTATAGATGTTTGTGAGTGACCATGAGGTTGTAGGAACTCAACCTGGGTTCTCTGCAAGAGCAGCCAGTGCTCTTAAGTGCTGAGTCATCTCTCCAGCCCCGTCGAAAACTAAGATAAGTACCTGGAAACCTTGGGCCCATATTCCTGTGCAGGAAGTCTCTGGTCTCTTCCACTGTCCCCGCCACACCCTGTGTTACCTGGAGATACCCAAGCCAAGCCACCAGTTCTATCAATTCATGCTCTTGGTCTCTCTTCCCTTATCCTGGAATTAAGGGCATGTCTCTAACAAGAATGGGAAAATAGGCATGGTGGCTCATACCTCTAATCCCAGTACTCAGGCAGGAGACTCAGTGCAAGTTCAAGGAAGGCCACCCTCTGTTGTATAGTGAGTGCTAGGGTAGTTATGGCAACATAATAAGGTTTTGCATTTAAAACAAACAAACAAACAAACCTCGGGGGTGGGGGGGAAGCAGAAGGTGGACTCTAGCAGTTCATTGTATTTTAGCAACTGTGAAGAAAGTGTGTTTCTTTGTGGAAGTGAAATCCTAAGTGATTTTATCTTGTTGTTGTTTTCCTAGACAGGGTTTGATACAGTAGCTTAGGCTAACCGGGAACGTGCTACACTGTCCGGGCTGGCCTAGCATTCCTGCCTTAGTGTGCTGAACCAGGCTGTGTCCAGCTTTTGCAAAACATTTCACAGACAAGGTGTCCTAGTGTGCTTTCTGTTGCCACAATAAACACCGTGACCAAAAGCAATTTAAAGGAGGTAAGGGTTTACTTCCAGGTGTATTTTCAGGTCTCAGTCCACCATTGAAGGAAGTCAGGGCCAATAGGCAAGGCAAGGATTGTGGGAAATCACGGTTAGCTGGTTGCTCCCGGAGCCACCCATGCTCAGCTGGCGTCATTATACAGCCTAGGACTGCCTGACTAGAGATGGCTGATAAGTGATTTCTCCATCGCTGAAGTGAATCAATTCAAGCCGGTTTAGAGTATATTAGATGCAGGTTTATTGGGAAGCTGCTCTTTGGATGGGTATGTTCACTGGCCTCAGGGAAGGAGGCCAGGGGAGTCACCCTGGGAAGGGTGGGGAGAGAGAAGAGAAGGAGAAGAGAGGGCAAAAGACCAAAATGTCTGGGTTATATAGAGAAGAGCCTCTGGGGGAAGGGGTAGCCCAGTTCCTGAGCTGCAAAGTTCAGGGTTGGGGGCAGGGTCTGAGGGATGCTGGGAGAACCTGAAGGCCAGGTCTGCCTTGGTGTGTAAAATATGCACCTCAGTCCCTTGTCCCTGGGTCTGAAACCAAATAATGGCACCACCCATCATGGATTGGGTTCTCCCACATCTGTTAGTAATCGGGACAGCCTACGGAGGAGCTGCTCACAGGCTGGTATGAGCCAGGCGACGCTCCAGTCGAGGTTCATTTGCTCAGGCCACTCTAGGTTGAATCTGATTGACAATGAAAACTGACCAGGACTTCAGGGAAGGTCAAATCAAAAGGGCATTGCCTGAATGCCTCATGCCCCACTCAGCACTTCCAGCATTCAGCTGGGTCTGTCTGTCTGTCTTCTCTCCATCTTGTAACCCCCACCTCCTCCCCCCTAAACCCCCAAGCTCCCACCCCCTACTCCCCCACCCCACACACAGACACTGGAGGATTCTCCAAGATGAGATTTCTCCAGGATTCAAGGCCCGCTGGAAAGGGTGTTCCCCACCCCACACACAGACACTGGAGGATTCTCCAAGATGAGATTTCTCCAGGATTCAAGGCCCGCTGGAAAGGGTGTTCCCCACCCCACACACAGACACTGGAGGATTCTCCAAGATGAGATTTCTCCAGGATCCAAGGCCCGCTGGAAAGGGTGTTCCCCAGCTTTTCCACTTTCGGGGGTTCAGAATAAGCTTTTCTATTTCAGCTCCTCTCTCTTGCAAAAAGGCAGAGGTTTGAGGACCTACCGTGGCTTGGTGCTGGGCCATGTCGTTCCTCTGGAAGGGCTGGGTGTTTAAGCCACCGGCAGTCTTCCTGTACTGTTGGGGACACCAGCTCTTGGCCTGCCACATGCCCTCCATGGTGATCAGGGCTCTGAATTAGGGATGGGGAGTTAGGTCTTGGCACTATTCCACCAGCACCAGAAAGGCTCCCCAACTGGGCTCTTTTCCCAAGGGAAGAGAGTGGAATGGAAGCTGGGAAGGCCTTGGTAATAACCAAGCCACTGAGGTTGAGAAGAGGCGGGGCTTCTCCCATGTGGTCAGGAGAGTGGCTGAAAAAAGGTTTCAGATTCAAGACAAGTTTTGTTACCATAGCTTATTGGGGAGCCTTTGTAGGTGGCATAGGTCTAGACTAACCGCTCACAGGCTGGCACGGGGAGAGCCACAGGTCATAGAATCTGGTTTGGGGTCCAGGCGGCTTAGGAGGGGCAGTAGCGGTGGTGAACTCAGGAACTTTTCACCTGGCTGTGCAGCTTGGCTCCCTGCAGTCTACAGCAAGGGAAAGCCAGCCTCTGGCTCCCGGGGCTGTGGGGAAATAATTAGTCCCTCTAAAGAGCATTGTAATCTCAGATCAAAGGGGTCTCCCAGCTGCAAAGAACTTTACAGGCACATGGCCAACTCCTGGAACACCCACTCCTGGCTGCTTCAGCGGTGGGTGAACACCCTCCAAAGTACCATCTTGCCCTGAGCCTAGCTGGCCTTGTAAACCTCTGTCCCCTAAGAGTAAACCATCACTTCACCAGCCAGCACACTGGAGGGCCAGGCACAGGCCTGCGGCCTTTCTTCTCACGCACTCGGGCTTGAGTACGGTGACTCTGGATCCTTGGGACACCACCACCTATCTACCTTTCCCATCCAGAGTTTCTCTAGGAAAGGCTGGAAAGGTGTGGAGGAGCGGGATAAGAAGTGGCCTGGGGCCAGACGCATGGGGAGGGGCAGTAGGCGCCAAGGAGGAGGGGTCGTGGGCGTGGCCGAGCAGAGGGCGTGGTTGTGGGGAGGGGCGTGCCCGGGGTGTGGCCAGAGGGTACCTCGCTAGCCCGGAAGGAGCAGGAGGAGGAGCCCCCAGGATCTGGAGTTGTTCCCACGTGAGAGGATCGCGCCGGATTCCTCCGGTGCGGCGGCCGCGGAGTGCCCGGCGCTCGGTGGGGCTGAGATCTCTGGCCGGGAGCGCGTGGGCGACCCGATGCGGCGGCGGCTCCGAGGGCTGTGAGACCGGCGTCCGCCGTCGGAGCCCCGCGCGCCGCCGTGGGGCCTCGCGTCCCGGGCACACGGGATGCGGGCGGCCGATTCGGGTTCATGGGAGCGCGTCCGCCAGCTTGCGGCATACGGCCAGCCGACTCCGTCCTGCGGGCGGGACACCGGGTCCGCGCGCGTCCCGGAGCCCGGAGCCTGCAAGCTATGCGCGGACACTACGGGGCTCCGGGAGCAGCAGGGAGCTGGAGCAGTCCCCGATGCAGCCGATGGCTTCGGCATCCAGCCCGGTAGGTGCTCGCGCGGTCGGGAGGGCAGCGTGGCTGCAGGCCCCGGAGTCCGGGAACCGCCGGGGCCGGGCGCGCGGGGGCGCTCCGGGCCGGGAGCTCGGAGCCGCTGGTGGCAAAGTTGTGTCCCCGATCACTGGGTGGGTGCGGCCGGGAGGCGCACTGGAGTTTTTCAGTTTGGGAGCTCGGGTCTTGGGGTTCTTTGGCAGCATCCATCTTCCCTTATGGAACCTCAACAGAGCTGCAGAGAGAAAGGTCAGTGCCATGCCTGTCAGGGTCCTGTGACCCATGGCACCTGCAGACTCAGCACAGGGCTGGACCCAGAGCGTGGGAAAGGGTCTATCCAGTGCAAAGTTGGGACGGCCCCTCGTCAGTTCTTGAACTTAGGTGTTGGATTCTCGCGGGGCTATTTGGCTCCCTGACTCGAGCGTCCCAAAGCACTACATGGAGAGCGGTCAAATCTGTTGGTCAGGGTATTGCAAGCCTGTGGTGCCTGCTGGGCACCTGGCTGGACCCGGGGCAAGTGTGAGTAAGGGGCTAGCTCAGTGCAAATTTGGGGCTACCCCCTACGCTGTGCCTGTAACCCATCTGGTAGCCTTACGTCCGGAAAAGACTGCCCTTTCACTCTCTCCACTCGCATTTGCTCAAGCAAAGAGATGGCTACATCCGCACACACTTAACTCCAGGAGACATTGCAGCGGTGGGAAGCTCAAGCATTGAGATCTAATTGCGTGTGCCTGGCCGATCTGTCTGTGGAATACAGTGGTTCTGTGTTGAAATTCGCCCAGTGGGTGCGCCCATTCCTGTCTCAGCTGTCTCCCTCCACCCGCCCCCAAGTTAAGTCATGGGTTGGGGGAGGAACCTTTGGATCCGCCTGACTCTGAGCAAGGAAACAATTTAGATGGAAGTCTGCGGGCTTTTCCGAGAAGTCTGCCATCCTTCAGTTTGAACTTCTGAACACTTTTCCAGGAACAACGGAAGTGCACTGGATTTTTTTCAATTGTTATTATTTTTTTAAGTATTGAACACCTTTCTGTGCTGTAGTAATTTTCGTGCAGCGTCCTGAATGAAACCCTACCTGATATCGAGGCTGTGTTCTATCTCTGCAGATAGGTACAGGAAAATCCAGAGATTTTTCTGGATTCCAGAGAACTCCACTTAGGAGTTCTCACTGTCTTGGTGTTGGCATTTCAGATTTCATTTTGTCTAAGGCAGGGTCGCGTGGGATGAAGCCCAGGCCTACCTTGGACTCCAGATCTTCTGCCATCCTAGGATTACAGGCAATGGCTACCAGGCCTGGCTTCGGGACCTCAGATTCCGCCTTGATGCATGGCAAAGCCTGGCATTCTGATACCTCCTCTAGGCGGGGAGCTTCTGAGCTGGTGAACCCACAGAGTGCCTGCCAAAAAAGTTCCTCCGAGAAGGATCCAGCTGATGTACAGCAATGCACACACAGGCTAAGCAAGTTGTGCCATCTTTTTGAGACTCAGTTTACTCACAGTGGAAATGGGTACCCACTAAGGATGTGATCATTTAAAAGATGCTGTGTGTGAGCTACCAGTGTGGCACATACCTGTCATTCCAGGTACTCAGGAGGCTGAGACAGGAGGGTGTTAAGTTCAAGGACTGCCTGTGCTACAAAGTAAGGTCAAGGCTACCCTGGGCATCTCAGTGAGACCCTGCCTCAAATAAAAGGTATAATAATAGCTCAGTGGTAGGGCCCAGAGTGTTTAAGGATCCAGCTTTGGTTTCCAGTATAAAAGAGAAAGGGGGCAGGCGAGACGGCTTGTGGGGAAATGGCTCTTGCTGCTATGCCTACCAACTTGAGTTCCACTCCCCAAGGAGAGAGTTGCCCTGTGTATTCCCCCACTTCCATACATACATACTTGCGTACAGACAGACAGACAGACAGACACACACACACACAGTTTGTTTTTTGTTTTTTAATAGGAAGAGAGGCAAAAGCAACTGAGAAATCTAGCCTATGTCTCAGCAGGTGCATGACAAATACCAGTCCTGGCTTTTTCATACCTGGCATTCCTGCTGGCCTACCTGTCTCTGTCCTTTTGAACCATGTGTGTCAGGATGACTTTTGCCCCATCTGTAAAAATGCTTCAGGGAACTGAGGCCAATGTGTTGTGGCTGTGGACGCTGCTAATTATGTAAACTCGTGGAAGATGGCTGGGTGGAGATACGGCTGTTGACTTTGTGTCTAGATGGGCTCCATTCCTGTGTGTGTGATAACAATATTGTAATGGCATGCTGCAAATGGGGAACGCCTGCCTCTCACATCTGAGACTAGTTGTTTTCCACAGCCCCTCCCTCATTGCATGCCCCTATAGGGAAGAGGGTGTTGGAGATGGCTTTTCCCAACTCACGGGTGGCATTCCTGAAAGAGACAAGGTTACGGAGCTGGAGAAATGGCTCTGTGGGTAAGAGCACTGACTGCCCTTCCAAAGGTCCTAAGTTCAAATCCCAGCAACCACACAGTGGCTCACAGGCACCCGTAATGGGATCTGACGCCCTCTTCTGGTGCGTCAGAAGTCAGCTACAATGAATTTATGTATAATAATAAATCTTTGGGCCGGAGCGAGCAGCGAGCAGAGGTCCTAAAATTCAATTCCTAACAATCACATGAAAGCTCATAACCATCTGTACAGCTGCAGTGTACTCATATACATAAAATAAATAAACAAATCTGAGAGAGACAGAGAGAGAGAGGGAGAGACAGGGAGCAGGTCACACCAGCAGGTTATCAAACAAACAAACAAAAACAAATGCTGACCTTTCTCCAATTTGTTCATCTCTGTTTCCCTTCTTCCCTCTCTTTTTCTTCCTTCTCTCTCCCTTCTTACCTTCCTTGACAGGGTCTCCAGTAGCCCAGTCAAACTTGATATGTAACTGAGGATAACTTTCAACTTCTGACCCTCCAGACTTAAAGGCCTGAGCCCTGGGATTATAGGCATGCACCACTGTGGCCAGTTTTAGGTGGTGCTGGGACTTGAACCCAAGATCTCGTGCACACTAAGAAAACACTTGAGCTACATCTCCAGCCCCCTTGTGTCCGGCCCTTTTTTATTTAAGCTTGAATGTATGTTTATTTATGTGCATGTATATGTGTCTGTACACACACACACACACACACACACACACACACACACGTGGATACCCTCAGAGGCCAGAGGAGAGGATCCGATTGCCTGGAACTAGAGTCATGAGTGATTGTGAGCCCTATGTGGGTGCTGGGAGCCGAACGGCTTGCACTTTTAACCGCTGAGCTGCATTTACATCCCATGGCGTCCGTGTCTTCAAGGACAGAGAGTTTCAGTGATGTCTGGATCACACGGCAGCCAACACGGAAGTGGTTTTTGTTTATGGGAGTTTTCTTCTAGGAAGGAAATGGGAACTCTTTGCCTTAGAACCACAAGCAGAAGCTGTTGGGGGGAATAAACACTCCAGCCAGTCTGTCCAGCCAGCCGCTGTCCTTAGCCTCTCAGCTGTTTGTACCAAACTGGACACAATGCTCAGTTTAAAGATCTGAAGAGATGCCTTGCGGGATCCGGCAGTCTGGGAATAGACACTTTGTATCAGGATGGAGGTCTGGGCACCTTGACCTTGCCTTGATAGCCACAGAGTGGTCATGCAGGGGACAGTGGTAGCTCTGACCTCCAGTCAATGGATCATTGCAAACCAGAGCATTGGTGGCTTGTATAGTCCACGTCTCACTTCTCCCCAGTTCCCTCTGACCCCAAGGTGCCTGATAGACCAGTGTGCCTCTTGATGTGGGAAATCATGATCTGAGAGTACCCGCAGAGTGAACCAGGTGCCCACTAGGGTGTTCTTAAACTAGGAACCTGAATTGAATTGGCCCGTCAGCCATTGTCATTCATTCAGTCACAGCCTGCACACCTGCTGAGCCAGGTGCTGTTAGAGCTGTTGGGGATATTGTAGCAAAAACAACTGCAGGCCCGCATCCAGGGCGCTTAGACTCCGTGGGCGGAGCTTTCCCATAGGCAAATGTGTCCAAGATAGACATGTCCAGGAACAGAAAGTGCCTTGCAGAAAAACTGAGCTGGGAGGGAATCTGGCTGGTGGCACTTAAGGATACCTGGTGTTAGAGAGTGTAGTCAGACGGACGCAAGGCATAGGAAGGACGTGAGGCTTTTGGGTGCAAGAGAACATTGCTGACTGGCTGACATTTGTCTCTGTGGACTAGACGCTCAGTCTACATCTGAACTTGGTGGTTTTTAGTTTGTTTGTTTGTTTGTTTGTTTGTTTGTTTTGTTTCTTTGTTCTTGAGACATGATTCCCTCTATTCCAGGCTGGCCTCAACTCACTGTTGGACACTCCCTTGAATTCCTCTTCTGCTTTCAAAGTGCTGGAATTGAAGCCTGGGCCACTATGTCTGGTTTATGCTGTATCTTTTGTACCTCTTTGTAAAGTTTAGGGTTTTAGTTTGGTTTGGTTTGGCTTGGTTTCCAGATAGGACTTTTCTGTGTAGCCTTGGCTGTCCTGGGACTCACTCTGTAAACCAGGCTGGCCTTGAACTCAGAGATCTTCCTGCCTCTTCCTCTCTGGTGCTAGGATTAGAGGCACTCACCAGCCACCCCCACCCCTCACCCCATGTAAGATAAAGATTTTTTTTAAAGATTTATTTATTTATTTATTTATTTATTATATGTAAGTACATTGTAGCTGTCTTCAGACACTCCAGAAGAGGGCATCAGATTTTGTTAGGGATGGTTGTGAGCCACCATATGGTTGCTGGGATTTGAACTCAGGACCTTCGGAAGAGCAGTCAGCACTCTTAACCACTGAGCCATCTTACCAGCCTAGAAAAAGATTTTAAAGGACAAAAAAAATAATAATAAAATAAAAAAGCTCTCTAAATGCTCTCTACAGACTGAGCTGTATCCTTAACCCCGGCCCCACCCTTTCTGAAATCTTTAGCACATCTTTATCTTTCCTTTCCCTCCTGCTTCTTGCTATCCCGGTTTGTAGCCAGTTAGTATTCCCTGGGGCACCTGCTCCGTTGAGCCCTTCTCAGCATAGACTAAACAAGAAAGCTTGTCTTTAATCGCTCTCCCTATAGCCTGGAGTAGGTGCGCGGTTGCCAAGGAAACCTTGTTCTTGGAAAAGTTGACAGACTTGCCCAAGGTCACACAGGCAGTGGGTGGCCGGGCCTGTGAGTGTACCGGTAGACCTCTGTCTTGGGGGAATGGAAAAATCTTGTGTTGTTCTCAAGGAAGTAGACACTTTATTAAACCTTAGGGTTTGTTTTTCCTTTTAACTTTTTTGTTTGTTTGTTTGTTTATGGAAGGTTGTTTGTTTTCCAAGACAGGCTTTCTCTGTGCAACCCTGGCCTTCCTGGACCAGGCTGGCCTCAAACTCTGAGATTCGCCTGCTTCTGCCTCAGGATTAAAGGTGTTCGCCACCATAGCCCTGTGCTACCATAGCCCTGCTTCTTTTACATTTTTATCTTACAAAAAGCAAAAAAGTTTGTCTTCTCCACACTCGTGGCCTAAGAAGCACCCGCATTCCTTTATCTTTGGGCGTTAGCAGCTTTAGTGAGACATCCTTCGGCTAGGAAGAGCATGAGATAGAGTTTCCCCTCCACACCAGGCACTGGGACACTCCTAGCAGCCGCCCAGTAAGATCAACTGGCTTCATTTACGGCAGGGCAGGGTGGAGGTCACCAGAACCGAGGCTGTCCAGGTGATCAGGGGTATAATCCACTTTGAAGATTGTTTTCCCAGGGACCCTTGTGGTGGTTCAGTGCTTTGGACTGAATCGTATCCTTGGCCAGGTCAAGTGCAGGTTTAGACATAAATATATACCGGTTAAGATTTCTGGATTCTGCTTCTTACAAGCTGTGTGCCATCCAATAAGTTACTGAATGTCTCAAGCCTCAGTTTACCCTCCTATAAAGTGGGGCGTGCTTGTACCCACTTGAGAGTTGGAGCTTGAACAGGAGTCTAGTTACTTCCCTGTTACCTGTGGTGCTATTGGTACTACCAGGGGACAG